>NW_026599395.1:0-112044 GCF_023634085.1 Falco cherrug | reverse complement strand
AGTTTTTACACTACCCCCGGTAGGCAGCTGAAAGGCACAACAAAAGTTTTTCCTACCTGCTTTCTGGGCTGAGATGGGGAATCGCTGAATTTTGGATCACGGCTGGTGACAAAATGTTCCAAACACACCCCAATGCACAACTCCACCGGGGAAGGTGCCAGAAACGAGTTCTGTTGGTAGTTTTTTACACTACCCACCCCCGGTAGGCAGCTGAAAGGCACCACAAAACTTGTTCTACCTGCTTTCTGGGCTGAGATGGGGAACGGCTGAATTTTGGACTCGGCTGGTGACAAAATGTTCCAAACACACCCCATGCACAACTCCACCGGGGAAGGTGCCAGAAACGAGTTCTGTTGGTAGTTTTTACACTACCCCCGGTAGGCAGCTGAAAGGCACCACAAAACTTGTTCTACCTGCTTTCTGGGCTGAGATGGGGAACGGCTGAATTTTGGACTCGGCTGGTGACAAAATGTTCCAAACACAACCCCATGCACAACTCCACCGGGGAAGGTGCCAGAAACGAGTTCTGTTGGTAGTTTTTACACTACACCGGTAGGCAAGAGAAAGGCACCACAAAACTTGTTGTACCTGCTTTTCTGTCCTAGAGAGTGGGAACGGCTGAATTTTGGACTTCTCGCTGGTGACAAAATGTTCCAAACACACCACCCCATGCACAACTCCACCGGGGGAAGGTGCCAGAAAACGAGTTCTTTGGTCAGTTTTTTACACTACCCCGGTAGGCAGCTGAAAGGCACCACAAAAGTTTTTCTACCTGCTTTCCTTGGGCTGAGATGGGGAATCGCTGAATTTTGGACACGGCTGGTGACAAAATGTTCCAAACACACCCCATGCACAACACTCCACCGGGGAAGGTGCCAGAAACGAGTTCTGTTGGTAGTTTTTACACTACCCCCCGGTAGGCAGCTGAAAGGCACCACAAAACTTGTTCTACCCTGCTTTCTGGGCTGAGATGGGGAATCGCTGAATTTTGGACTCGGCTGGTGACAAAATGTTCCAAACACACGCCATGCACAACTCCACCGGGGAAGGTGCAAGAAACGAGTTCTGTTGGTAGTTTTTACACTACCCCCGGTAGGCAGCTGAAAGGCACCACAAAACTTGTTCTACCTGCTTTCTGGGCTGAGATGGGGAACGGCTGAATTTTGGTCTCGGCTGGTGACAAAATGTTCCAAACACACCCCATGCACAACTCCACCGGGGGAAGGTGCCAGAAACGAGTTCTGTTGGTAGTTTTTTACACTACCCCCCGGTAGGCAGCTGAAAGGCACCACAAAACTTGTTCTACCTGCTTTTCTGGGCTGAGATGGGGAACGGCTGAATTTTGGACTCGGCTGGTAACAAAATGTTCCAAACACACCTCATGCACAACTCCACCGGGGAAGGTGCCAGAAATGAGTTCTGTTGGTAGTTTTTTTACACTACCCCGGTAGGCAGCTGAAAGGCACCACAAAACTTGTTCTACCTGCTTTTCTGGGCTGAGATGGGGAACCGCTGAATTTTGGACTCGGCTGGTGACAAAATGTTCCAAACACACACCCATGCACAACTCCACCGGGGAAGGTGCCAGAAACGAGTTCTGTTGGTAGTTTTTTACACTACCCCCGGTAGGCACCTGAAAGGCACCCACAAAACTTGTTGTACCTGCTTTCTGGGCTGAGATGGGGAATCGCTGAATTTTGGACTCGGCTGGTGACAAAAATGTTCGAAACACCACCCCATGCACACCTCCAACCGGGGAGGTGCCAGAAACGAGTTTCTGTTGGTAGTTTTTTACACTACCCCGGTAGGCAGCTGAAAGGCACCACAAAACTTGTTGTACCTGCTTTCTGGGCTGAGATGGGGAATCGCTGAATTTTGGACTCGGCTGGTGACAAAATGTTCCAAAAACACACCCCATGCACAGCTCCTCCGGGGAAGGTGCCAGAAACGAGTTCTGTTGGTAGTTTTTACACTACCCCGGTAGGCAGCTGAAAGGCACCACAAAACTTGTTCTACCTGCTTTCTGGGCTGAGATGGGGAATCGCTGAATTTTGGACTCGGCTGCTGACAAATGTTCCAAACACACCCCATGCACACCTCCCACCCGGCAAAGGTGCCAGAAAGGAGTTCTGTTGGTAGTTTTTACACTACCCCGGTAGGCAGCTGAAAGGCACCACAAAACTTGTTCTACCTGCTTTCTGGGCTGAGATGGGGAATCGCTGAATTTTGGACTCGGCTGGTGACAAAATGTTCCAAACACACCCCATGCACAACTCCACCCGGGAAGGTGCCAGAAACGAGTTCTGTTGGTAGTTTTTACAGTACCCCCGGTAGGCACCTGAAAGGCACCACAAAACTTGTTCTACCTGCTTTCTGGGCTTGAGATGGGGAACAGCTGAGTTTTGGACTCGGCTGGTGACAAAATGTTCCAAACACACCCCCATGCACAACTCCACCGGGGAAGGTGCCAGAAACGAGTTCTGTTGGTAGTTTTTACACTACCCCACCCCGGTAGGCAGCTGAAAGGCACCACAAAACTTGTTCTACCCTGCTTTCTGGGCTGAGATGGGGAATCGCTGAATTTTGGACTCGGCTGCTGACAAAATGTTCCAAACACACCCCCATGCACAACTCACCGGGGAAGGTGCCAGAAACGAGTTCTGTTGGTAGTTTTTACACTACCCCCGGTAGGCAGCTGAAAGGCACCACAAAACTTGTTCTACCTGCTTTCTGGGCTGAGATGGGGAATCGCTGAATTTTGGACTCGGCTGGTAACAAAAAGTTCCAAACACACCCCATGCCACAACTCCACCCGGGGAAGGTGCCAGAAACGAGTTCTGTTGGTAGTTTTTACACTACCCCGGTAGGCAAGAGAAAGGCACCACAAAACTTGTTCTATCCTGCTTTCTGGGCTTGAGATGGAGAATCGCTGAATTTTGGACTCGGCTGGTGACAAAATGTTCCAAACATACCCCATGCACAACTCCACCGGGGAAGGTGCCAGAAACGAGTTCTGTTGGTAGTTTTTACACTACCCCGGTAGGCAGCTGAAAGGCACCACAAAACTTGTTCTACCTGCTTTCTGGGCTGAGATGGGGAATCGCTGAATTTTGGACTCGGCTGCTGACAAAATGTTCCAAACACACCCCATGCACAACTCCACCGGGGAAGGTGCCAGAAACGAGTTCTGTTGGTAGTTTTTACACTACCCCCCGGTAGGCAGCTGAAAGGCACCACAAAACTTGTTCTACCTGCTTTCTGGGCTGAGATGGGGAAGCGCTGAATTTTGGACTCGGCTGGTGACAAAATGTTCCAAACACACCCCATGCACAACTCCACCGGGGAAGGTGCCAGAAACGAGTTCTGTTGGTAGTTTTTTACACTACCCCGGTAGGCAGCTGAAAGGCACCACAAAACTTGTTCTACCTGCTTTCTGGGCTGAGATGGAGAATCGCTGAATTTTGGACTCGGCTGGTGACAAAATGTTCCAAACACACCCCATGCACAACTCCACCGGGGAAGTGCCAGAAAACGAGTTCTGTTGTAGTTTTTACACTACCCCGGTAGGCAGCCGAAAGGCACCACAAAACTTGTTCTAACCTGCTTTCTGGGCTGAGATGGGGAACGGCTGAATTTTGGACTCGGCTGGTAACAAAATGTTCCAAACACACCCCACTGCACAACTCCACCGGGGAAGGTGCCAGAAAGGAGTTCTGTTGGTAGTTTTTACACTACCCCCCGGTAGGCAGCTGAAAGGCACCACAAAACTTGTTCTCTAACCTGCTTTCTGGGCTGAGATGGGGAATCGCTGAATTTTGGACTCGGCTGGTGACAAAATGTTCCAAACACACCCCATGCACAACTCCACCGGGGGAAGGTGCCAGAAACGAGTTCTGTTGGTAGTTTTTACACTACCCCGGTAGGCACCTGAAAGGCACCACAAAACTTGTTCTACCTGCTTTCTGGGCTTGAGATGGGGAACAGCTGAGTTTTGGACTCGGCTGGTGACAAAAATGTTCCAAACAACACCCCATGCACAACTCCACCGGGGAAGGTGCCAGAAACGAGTTCTGTTGGTAGTTTTTACACTACCCCGGTAGGCAGCTGAAAGGCACCACAAAACTTGTTCTACCTGCTTTCTGGGCTGAGATGGGGAATCGCTGAATTTTGGACTCGGCTGCTGACAAAATGTTCCAAACACACCCCATGCACAACTCCACCGGGGAAGGTGCCAGAAACGAGTTCTGTTGGTAGTTTTTACACTACCCCGGTAGGCAGCTGAAAGGCACCACAAAACTTGTTCTACCTGCTTTCTGGGCTGAGATGGGGAATCGCTGAATTTTGGACTCGGCTGGTAACAAAATGTTTCCAAACACACCCCATGCACAACTCCACCGGGGAAGGTGCCAGAAACGAGTTCTGTTGGTAGTTTTTACACTACCCCGGTAGGCAAGAGAAAGGCACCACAAAAACTTGTTCTACCTGCTTTCCTGGGCTTGAGATGGAGAATCGCTGAATTTTGGACTCGGCTGGTGACAAAATGTTCCAAACACACCCCATGCACAACTCCACCGCGGGAAGGTGCCAGAAACGAGTTCTGTTGGTAGTTTTTACACTACCCCGGTAGGCAGCTGAAAGGCACCACAAAACTTGTTCTACCTGCTTTCTGGGCTGAGATGGGGAAATCGCTGAATTTTGGACTCGGCTGCTGACAAAATGTTCCAAACACACCCCATGCACAACTCCACCGGGGAAGGTGCCAGAAACGAGTTCTGTTGGTAGTTTTTACACTACCCCGGTAGGCAGCTGAAAGGCACCACAAAACTTGTTCTACCTGCTTTCTGGGCTGAGATGGGGAATCGCTGAATTTTGGACTCGGCTGGTAACAAAATGTTCCAAACACACCCCATGCACAACTCCACCGGGGAAGGTGCCAGAAACGAGTTCTGTTGGTAGTTTTTACACTACCCCCGGTAGGCAGCTGAAAGGCACCACAAAACTTGTTCTACCTGCTTTCTGGGCTGAGATGGGGAATCGCTGAATTTTGGACTCGGCTGGTGACAAAATGTTCCAAACACACCCCATGCACAACTCCACCGGGGAAGGTGCCAGAAACGAGTTCTGTTGGTAGTTTTTACACTACCCCCGGTAGGCAGCTGAAAGGCACCACAAAAGTTTTTCTACCTGCTTTCTGGGGCTGAGATGGGGGATCGCTGAATTTTGGACACGGCTGGTGACAAAAAGTTCCAAACACACCCCCATGCACAACTCCACCGGGGAAGGTGCCAGAAACGAGTTCTGTTGGTAGTTTTTACACTACCCCGGTAGGCAGCTGAAAGGCACCACAAAACTTGTTCTACCTGCTTTTCTGGGCTGAGATGGGGAAACGGGCTGAATTTTGGACTCGGCTGGTGACAAAATGTTCCAAACACACCCCATGCACAACTCCACCGGGGAAGGTGCCAGAAACGAGTTCTGTTGGTAGTTTTTACACTACCCCCGGTAGGCAGCTGAAAGGCACCACAAAACTTGTTCTACCTGCTTTCTGGGCTGAGATGGGGAACGGCTGAATTTTGGACTCGGCTGGTGACAAAATGTTCCAAACACACCCCATGCACAACTCCACCGGGGAAGGTGCCAGAAACGAGTTCTGTTGGTAGTTTTTACACTACACCGGTAGGCAAGAGAAAGGCACCACAAAACTTGTTGTACCTGCTTTCTGGCCTAGAGATGGGGAACGGCTGAATTTTGGACTCGGCTGGTGACAAAATGTTCCAAACACACCCCATGCACAACTCCACCGGGGAAGGTGCCAGAAACGAGTTCTGTTGGTAGTTTTTACACTACCCCGGTAGGCAGCTGAAAGGCACCACAAAAGTTTTTCTACCTGCTTTCTGGGCTGAGATGGGGAATCGCTGAATTTTGGACACGGCTGGTGACAAAATGTTCCAAACACACCCCATGCACAACTCCACCGGGGAAGGTGCCAGAAACGAGTTCTGTTGGTAGTTTTTACACTACCCCCGGTAGGCAGCTGAAAGGCACCACAAAACTTGTTCTACCTGCTTTCTGGGCTGAGATGGGGAATCGCTGAATTTTGGACTCGGCTGGTGACAAAATGTTCCAAACACACGCCATGCACAACTCCACCGGGGAAGGTGCAAGAAAACGAGTTCTGTTGGTAGTTTTTACACTACCCCGGTAGGCAGCTGAAAGGCACCACAAAACTTGTTCTACCTGCTTTCTGGGCTGAGATGGGGAACGGCTGAATTTTGGTCTCGGCTGGTGACAAAATGTTCCAAACACACCCCATGCACAACTCCACCGGGGAAGGTGCCAGAAACGAGTTCTGTTGGTAGTTTTTACACTACCCCGGTAGGCAGCTGAAAGGCACCACAAAACTTGTTCTACCTGCTTTCTGGGCTGAGATGGGGAACGGCTGAATTTTGGACTCGGCTGGTAACAAAATGTTCCAAACACACCTCATGCACAACTCCACCGGGGAAGGTGCCAGAAATGAGTTCTGTTGGTAGTTTTTACACTACCCCGGTAGGCAGCTGAAAGGCACCACAAAACTTGTTCTACCTGCTTTCTGGGCTGAGATGGGGAACCGCTGAATTTTGGACTCGGCTGGTGACAAAATGTTCCAAACACACCCCATGCACAACTCCACCGGGGAAGGTGCCAGAAACGAGTTCTGTTGGTAGTTTTTACACTACCCCGGTAGGCACCTGAAAGGCACCACAAAACTTGTTGTACCTGCTTTCTGGGCTGAGATGGGGAATCGCTGAATTTTGGACTCGGCTGGTGACAAAATGTTCGAAACACACCCCATGCACACCTCCACCGGGGAAGGTGCCAGAAACGAGTTCTGTTGGTAGTTTTTACACTACCCCCGGTAGGCAGCTGAAAGGCACCACAAAACTTGTTGTACCTGCTTTCTGGGCTGAGATGGGGAATCGCTGAATTTTGGACTCGGCTGGTGACAAAATGTTCCAAAAACACCCCATGCACAGCTCCTCCGGGGAAGGTGCCAGAAACGAGTTCTGTTGGTAGTTTTTACACTACCCCGGTAGGCAGCTGAAAGGCACCACAAAACTTGTTCTACCTGCTTTCTGGGCTGAGATGGGGAATCGCTGAATTTTGGACTCGGCTGGTGACAAAATGTTCCAAACACACCCCATGCACACCTCCACCGGCAAAGGTGCCAGAAAGGAGTTCTGTTGGTAGTTTTTACACTACCCCGGTAGGCAGCTGAAAGGCACCACAAAACTTGTTCTACCTGCTTTCTGGGCTGAGATGGGGAATCGCTGAATTTTGGACTCGGCTGGTGACAAAATGTTCCAAACACACCCCATGCACAACTCCACCGGGGAAGGTGCCAGAAACGAGTTCTGTTGGTAGTTTTTACAGTACCCCGGTAGGCACCTGAAAGGCACCACAAAACTTGTTCTACCTGCTTTCTGGGCTTGAGATGGGGAACAGCTGAGTTTTGGACTCGGCTGGTGACAAAATGTTCCAAACACACCCCATGCACAACTCCACCGGGGAAGGTGCCAGAAACGAGTTCTGTTGGTAGTTTTTACACTACCCCGGTAGGCAGCTGAAAGGCACCACAAAACTTGTTCTACCTGCTTTCTGGGCTGAGATGGGGAATCGCTGAATTTTGGACTCGGCTGCTGACAAAATGTTCCAAACACACCCCATGCACAACTCCACCGGGGAAGGTGCCAGAAACGAGTTCTGTTGGTAGTTTTTACACTACCCCGGTAGGCAGCTGAAAGGCACCACAAAACTTGTTCTACCTGCTTTCTGGGCTGAGATGGGGAATCGCTGAATTTTGGACTCGGCTGGTAACAAAATGTTCCAAACACACCCCATGCACAACTCCACCGGGGAAGGTGCCAGAAACGAGTTCTGTTGGTAGTTTTTACACTACCCCGGTAGGCAAGAGAAAGGCACCACAAAACTTGTTCTACCTGCTTTCTGGGCTTGAGATGGAGAATCGCTGAATTTTGGACTCGGCTGGTGACAAAATGTTCCAAACATACCCCATGCACAACTCCACCGGGGAAGGTGCCAGAAACGAGTTCTGTTGGTAGTTTTTACACTACCCCGGTAGGCAGCTGAAAGGCACCACAAAACTTGTTCTACCTGCTTTCTGGGCTGAGATGGGGAATCGCTGAATTTTGGACTCGGCTGCTGACAAAATGTTCCAAACACACCCCATGCACAACTCCACCGGGGAAGGTGCCAGAAACGAGTTCTGTTGGTAGTTTTTACACTACCCCGGTAGGCAGCTGAAAGGCACCACAAAACTTGTTCTACCTGCTTTCTGGGCTGAGATGGGGAAGCGCTGAATTTTGGACTCGGCTGGTGACAAAATGTTCCAAACACACCCCATGCACAACTCCACCGGGGAAGGTGCCAGAAACGAGTTCTGTTGGTAGTTTTTACACTACCCCGGTAGGCAGCTGAAAGGCACCACAAAACTTGTTCTACCTGCTTTCTGGGCTGAGATGGAGAATCGCTGAATTTTGGACTCGGCTGGTGACAAAATGTTCCAAACACACCCCATGCACAACTCCACCGGGGAAGGTGCCAGAAACGAGTTCTGTTGGTAGTTTTTACACTACCCCGGTAGGCAGCCGAAAGGCACCACAAAACTTGTTCTACCTGCTTTCTGGGCTGAGATGGGGAACGGCTGAATTTTGGACTCGGCTGGTAACAAAATGTTCCAAACACACCCCATGCACAACTCCACCGGGGAAGGTGCCAGAAAGGAGTTCTGTTGGTAGTTTTTACACTACCCCGGTAGGCAGCTGAAAGGCACCACAAAACTTGTTCTACCTGCTTTCTGGGCTGAGATGGGGAATCGCTGAATTTTGGACTCGGCTGGTGACAAAATGTTCCAAACACACCCCATGCACAACTCCACCGGGGAAGGTGCCAGAAACGAGTTCTGTTGGTAGTTTTTACACTACCCCGGTAGGCACCTGAAAGGCACCACAAAACTTGTTCTACCTGCTTTCTGGGCTTGAGATGGGGAACAGCTGAGTTTTGGACTCGGCTGGTGACAAAATGTTCCAAACACACCCCATGCACAACTCCACCGGGGAAGGTGCCAGAAACGAGTTCTGTTGGTAGTTTTTACACTACCCCGGTAGGCAGCTGAAAGGCACCACAAAACTTGTTCTACCTGCTTTCTGGGCTGAGATGGGGAATCGCTGAATTTTGGACTCGGCTGCTGACAAAATGTTCCAAACACACCCCATGCACAACTCCACCGGGGAAGGTGCCAGAAACGAGTTCTGTTGGTAGTTTTTACACTACCCCGGTAGGCAGCTGAAAGGCACCACAAAACTTGTTCTACCTGCTTTCTGGGCTGAGATGGGGAATCGCTGAATTTTGGACTCGGCTGGTAACAAAATGTTCCAAACACACCCCATGCACAACTCCACCGGGGAAGGTGCCAGAAACGAGTTCTGTTGGTAGTTTTTACACTACCCCGGTAGGCAAGAGAAAGGCACCACAAAACTTGTTCTACCTGCTTTCTGGGCTTGAGATGGAGAATCGCTGAATTTTGGACTCGGCTGGTGACAAAATGTTCCAAACACACCCCATGCACAACTCCACCGGGGAAGGTGCCAGAAACGAGTTCTGTTGGTAGTTTTTACACTACCCCGGTAGGCAGCTGAAAGGCACCACAAAACTTGTTCTACCTGCTTTCTGGGCTGAGATGGGGAATCGCTGAATTTTGGACTCGGCTGCTGACAAAATGTTCCAAACACACCCCATGCACAACTCCACCGGGGAAGGTGCCAGAAACGAGTTCTGTTGGTAGTTTTTACACTACCCCGGTAGGCAGCTGAAAGGCACCACAAAACTTGTTCTACCTGCTTTCTGGGCTGAGATGGGGAAGCGCTGAATTTTGGACTCGGCTGGTAACAAAATGTTCCAAACACACCCCATGCACAACTCCACCGGGGAAGGTGCCAGAAACGAGTTCTGTTGGTAGTTTTTACACTACCCCGGTAGGCAAGAGAAAGGCACCACAAAACTTGTTCTACCTGCTTTCTGGGCTGAGATGGAGAATCGCTGAATTTTGGACTCGGCTGGTGACAAAATGTTCCAAACACACCCCATGCACAACTCCACCGGGGAAGGTGCCAGAAAGGAGTTCTGTTGGTAGTTTTTACACTACCCCGGTAGGCAGCTGAAAGGCACCACAAAACTTGTTCTACCTGCTTTCTGGGCTGAGATGGGGAATCGCTGAATTTTGGACTCGGCTGGTGACAAAATGTTCCAAACACACCCCATGCACAACTCCACCGGAGAAGGTGCCAGAAACGAGTTCTCTTGGTAGTTTTTACAGTACCCCGGTAGGCAGCTGAAAGGCACCACAAAAGTTGTTCTACCTGCTTTCTGGGCTGAGATGGGGAATCGCTGAATTTTGGACTCGGCTGGTGACAAAATGTTCCAAACACACCCCATGCACAACTCCACCGGGGAAGGTGCCAGAAACAAGTTCTGTTGGTAGTTTTTACAGTACCCCGGTAGGCAGCTGAAAGGCACCACAAAACTTGTTCTACCTGCTTTCTGGGCTGAGATGGGGAATCGCTGAATTTTGGACTCGGCTGGTGACAAAATGTTCGAAACACACCCCATGCACAACTCCACCGGGGAAGGTGCCAGAAACGAGTTCTGTTGGTAGTTTTTACACTACCCCGGTAGGCAGCTGAAAGGCACCACAAAACTTGTTCTACCTGCTTTCTGGGCTGAGATGGGGAACGGCTGAATTTTGGACTCGGCTGGTGACAAAATGTTCCAAACACACCCCATGCACAACTCCACCGGGGAAGGTGCCAGAAACGAGTTCTGTTGGTAGTTTTTACACTACCCCGGTAGGCAGCTGAAAGGCACCACAAAACTTGTTCTACCTGCTTTCTGGGCTGAGATGGGGAACGGCTGAATTTTGGACTCGGCTGGTGACAAAATGTTCCAAACACACCCCATGCACAACTCCACCGGGGAAGGTGCCAGAAACGAGTTCTGTTGGTAGTGTTTACACTACACCGGTAGGCAAGAGAAAGGCACCACAAAACTTGTTGTACCTGCTTTCTGGCCTAGAGATGGGGAACGGCTGAATTTTGGACTCGGCTGGTGACAAAATGTTCCAAACACACCCCATGCACAACTCCACCGGGGAAGGTGCCAGAAACGAGTTCTGTTGGTAGTTTTTACACTACCCCGGTAGGCAGCTGAAAGGCACCACAAAAGTTTTTCTACCTGCTTTCTGGGCTGAGATGGGGAATCGCTGAATTTTGGACACGGCTGGTGACAAAATGTTCCAAACACACCCCATGCACAACTCCACCGGGGAAGGTGCCAGAAACGAGTTCTGTTGGTAGTTTTTACACTACCCCGGTAGGCAGCTGAAAGGCACCACAAAACTTGTTCTACCTGCTTTCTGGGCTGAGATGGGGAATCGCTGAATTTTGGACTCGGCTGGTGACAAAATGTTCCAAACACACCCCATGCACAACTCCACCGGGGAAGGTGCCAGAAACGAGTTCTGTTGGTAGTTTTTACACTACCCCGGTAGGCAGCTGAAAGGCACCACAAAACTTGTTCTACCTGCTTTCTGGGCTGAGATGGGGAACGGCTGAATTTTGGTCTCGGCTGGTGACAAAATGTTCCAAACACACCCCATGCACAACTCCACCGGGGAAGGTGCCAGAAACGAGTTCTGTTGGTAGTTTTTACACTACCCCGGTAGGCAGCTGAAAGGCACCACAAAACTTGTTCTACCTGCTTTCTGGGCTGAGATGGGGAACGGCTGAATTTTGGACTCGGCTGGTAACAAAATGTTCCAAACACACCTCATGCACAACTCCACCGGGGAAGGTGCCAGAAATGAGTTCTGTTGGTAGTTTTTACACTACCCCGGTAGGCAGCTGAAAGGCACCACAAAACTTGTTCTACCTGCTTTCTGGGCTGAGATGGGGAACCGCTGAATTTTGGACTCGGCTGGTGACAAAATGTTCCAAACACACCCCATGCACAACTCCACCGGGGAAGGTGCCAGAAACGAGTTCTGTTGGTAGTTTTTACACTACCCCGGTAGGCAGCTGAAAGGCACCACAAAACTTGTTGTACCTGCTTTCTGGGCTGAGATGGGGAATCGCTGAATTTTGGACTCGGCTGGTGACAAAATGTTCGAAACACACCCCATGCACACCTCCACCGGCAAAGGTGCCAGAAAGGAGTTCTGTTGGTAGTTTTTACACTACCCCGGTAGGCAGCTGAAAGGCACCACAAAACTTGTTGTACCTGCTTTCTGGGCTGAGATGGGGAATCGCTGAATTTTGGACTCGGCTGGTGACAAAATGTTCCAAAAACACCCCATGCACAGCTCCTCCGGGGAAGGTGCCAGAAACGAGTTCTGTTGGTAGTTTTTACACTACCCCGGTAGGCAGCTGAAAGGCACCACAAAACTTGTTCTACCTGCTTTCTGGGCTGAGATGGGGAATCGCTGAATTTTGGACTCGGCTGGTGACAAAATGTTCCAAACACACCCCATGCACACCTCCACCGGCAAAGGTGCCAGAAAGGAGTTCTGTTGGTAGTTTTTACACTACCCCGGTAGGCAGCTGAAAGGCACCACAAAACTTGTTCTACCTGCTTTCTGGGCTGAGATGGGGAATCGCTGAATTTTGGACTCGGCTGGTGACAAAATGTTCCAAACACACCCCATGCACAACTCCACCGGGGAAGGTGCCAGAAAGGAGTTCTGTTGGTAGTTTTTACACTACCCCGGTAGGCAGCTGAAAGGCACCACAAAACTTGTTCTACCTGCTTTCTGGGCTGAGATGGGGAATCGCTGAATTTTGGACTCGGCTGGTGACAAAATGTTCCAAACACACCCCATGCACAACTCCACCGGAGAAGGTGCCAGAAACGAGTTCTCTTGGTAGTTTTTACAGTACCCCGGTAGGCAGCTGAAAGGCACCACAAAAGTTGTTCTACCTGCTTTCTGGGCTGAGATGGGGAATCGCTGAATTTTGGACTCGGCTGGTGACAAAATGTTCCAAACACACCCCATGCACAACTCCACCGGGGAAGGTGCCAGAAACAAGTTCTGTTGGTAGTTTTTACAGTACCCCGGTAGGCAGCTGAAAGGCACCACAAAACTTGTTCTACCTGCTTTCTGGGCTGAGATGGGGAATCGCTGAATTTTGGACTCGGCTGGTGACAAAATGTTCGAAACACACCCCATGCACAACTCCACCGGGGAAGGTGCCAGAAACGAGTTCTGTTGGTAGTTTTTACACTACCCCGGTAGGCAGCTGAAAGGCACCACAAAACTTGTTCTACCTGCTTTCTGGGCTGAGATGGGGAACGGCTGAATTTTGGACTCGGCTGGTGACAAAATGTTCCAAACACACCCCATGCACAACTCCACCGGGGAAGGTGCCAGAAACGAGTTCTGTTGGTAGTTTTTACACTACCCCGGTAGGCAGCTGAAAGGCACCACAAAACTTGTTCTACCTGCTTTCTGGGCTGAGATGGGGAACGGCTGAATTTTGGACTCGGCTGGTGACAAAATGTTCCAAACACACCCCATGCACAACTCCACCGGGGAAGGTGCCAGAAACGAGTTCTGTTGGTAGTGTTTACACTACACCGGTAGGCAAGAGAAAGGCACCACAAAACTTGTTGTACCTGCTTTCTGGCCTAGAGATGGGGAACGGCTGAATTTTGGACTCGGCTGGTGACAAAATGTTCCAAACACACCCCATGCACAACTCCACCGGGGAAGGTGCCAGAAACGAGTTCTGTTGGTAGTTTTTACACTACCCCGGTAGGCAGCTGAAAGGCACCACAAAAGTTTTTCTACCTGCTTTCTGGGCTGAGATGGGGAATCGCTGAATTTTGGACACGGCTGGTGACAAAATGTTCCAAACACACCCCATGCACAACTCCACCGGGGAAGGTGCCAGAAACGAGTTCTGTTGGTAGTTTTTACACTACCCCGGTAGGCAGCTGAAAGGCACCACAAAACTTGTTCTACCTGCTTTCTGGGCTGAGATGGGGAATCGCTGAATTTTGGACTCGGCTGGTGACAAAATGTTCCAAACACACCCCATGCACAACTCCACCGGGGAAGGTGCCAGAAACGAGTTCTGTTGGTAGTTTTTACACTACCCCGGTAGGCAGCTGAAAGGCACCACAAAACTTGTTCTACCTGCTTTCTGGGCTGAGATGGGGAACGGCTGAATTTTGGTCTCGGCTGGTGACAAAATGTTCCAAACACACCCCATGCACAACTCCACCGGGGAAGGTGCCAGAAACGAGTTCTGTTGGTAGTTTTTACACTACCCCGGTAGGCAGCTGAAAGGCACCACAAAACTTGTTCTACCTGCTTTCTGGGCTGAGATGGGGAACGGCTGAATTTTGGACTCGGCTGGTAACAAAATGTTCCAAACACACCTCATGCACAACTCCACCGGGGAAGGTGCCAGAAATGAGTTCTGTTGGTAGTTTTTACACTACCCCGGTAGGCAGCTGAAAGGCACCACAAAACTTGTTCTACCTGCTTTCTGGGCTGAGATGGGGAACCGCTGAATTTTGGACTCGGCTGGTGACAAAATGTTCCAAACACACCCCATGCACAACTCCACCGGGGAAGGTGCCAGAAACGAGTTCTGTTGGTAGTTTTTACACTACCCCGGTAGGCAGCTGAAAGGCACCACAAAACTTGTTGTACCTGCTTTCTGGGCTGAGATGGGGAATCGCTGAATTTTGGACTCGGCTGGTGACAAAATGTTCGAAACACACCCCATGCACACCTCCACCGGCAAAGGTGCCAGAAAGGAGTTCTGTTGGTAGTTTTTACACTACCCCGGTAGGCAGCTGAAAGGCACCACAAAACTTGTTGTACCTGCTTTCTGGGCTGAGATGGGGAATCGCTGAATTTTGGACTCGGCTGGTGACAAAATGTTCCAAAAACACCCCATGCACAGCTCCTCCGGGGAAGGTGCCAGAAACGAGTTCTGTTGGTAGTTTTTACACTACCCCGGTAGGCAGCTGAAAGGCACCACAAAACTTGTTCTACCTGCTTTCTGGGCTGAGATGGGGAATCGCTGAATTTTGGACTCGGCTGGTGACAAAATGTTCCAAACACACCCCATGCACACCTCCACCGGCAAAGGTGCCAGAAAGGAGTTCTGTTGGTAGTTTTTACACTACCCCGGTAGGCAGCTGAAAGGCACCACAAAACTTGTTCTACCTGCTTTCTGGGCTGAGATGGGGAATCGCTGAATTTTGGACTCGGCTGGTGACAAAATGTTCCAAACACACCCCATGCACAACTCCACCGGGGAAGGTGCCAGAAACGAGTTCTGTTGGTAGTTTTTACAGTACCCCGGTAGGCACCTGAAAGGCACCACAAAACTTGTTCTACCTGCTTTCTGGGCTTGAGATGGGGAACAGCTGAGTTTTGGACTCGGCTGGTGACAAAATGTTCCAAACACACCCCATGCACAACTCCACCGGGGAAGGTGCCAGAAACGAGTTCTGTTGGTAGTTTTTACACTACCCCGGTAGGCAGCTGAAAGGCACCACAAAACTTGTTCTACCTGCTTTCTGGGCTGAGATGGGGAATCGCTGAATTTTGGACTCGGCTGCTGACAAAATGTTCCAAACACACCCCATGCACAACTCCACCGGGGAAGGTGCCAGAAACGAGTTCTGTTGGTAGTTTTTACACTACCCCGGTAGGCAGCTGAAAGGCACCACAAAACTTGTTCTACCTGCTTTCTGGGCTGAGATGGGGAATCGCTGAATTTTGGACTCGGCTGGTAACAAAATGTTCCAAACACACCCCATGCACAACTCCACCGGGGAAGGTGCCAGAAACGAGTTCTGTTGGTAGTTTTTACACTACCCCGGTAGGCAAGAGAAAGGCACCACAAAACTTGTTCTACCTGCTTTCTGGGCTTGAGATGGAGAATCGCTGAATTTTGGACTCGGCTGGTGACAAAATGTTCCAAACATACCCCATGCACAACTCCACCGGGGAAGGTGCCAGAAACGAGTTCTGTTGGTAGTTTTTACACTACCCCGGTAGGCAGCTGAAAGGCACCACAAAACTTGTTCTACCTGCTTTCTGGGCTGAGATGGGGAATCGCTGAATTTTGGACTCGGCTGGTGACAAAATGTTCCAAACACACCCCATGCACAACTCCACCGGGGAAGGTGCCAGAAACGAGTTCTGTTGGTAGTTTTTACACTACCCCGGTAGGCAGCTGAAAGGCACCACAAAACTTGTTCTACCTGCTTTCTGGGCTGAGATGGGGAAGCGCTGAATTTTGGACTCGGCTGGTGACAAAATGTTCCAAACACACCCCATGCACAACTCCACCGGGGAAGGTGCCAGAAACGAGTTCTGTTGGTAGTTTTTACACTACCCCGGTAGGCAAGAGAAAGGCACCACAAAACTTGTTCTACCTGCTTTCTGGGCTGAGATGGAGAATCGCTGAATTTTGGACTCGGCTGGTGACAAAATGTTCCAAACACACCCCATGCACAACTCCACCGGGGAAGGTGCCAGAAACGAGTTCTGTTGGTAGTTTTTACACTACGCCGGTAGGCAGCTGAAAGGCACCACAAAACTTGTTCTACCTGCTTTCTGGGCTGAGATGGGGAATCGCTGAATTTTGGACTCGGCTGGTGACAAAATGTTCCAAACACACCCCATGCACAACTCCACCGGGGAAGGTGCCAGAAAGGAGTTCTGTTGGTAGTTTTTACACTACCCCGGTAGGCAAGAGAAAGGCACCACAAAACTTGTTCTACCTGCTTTCTGGGCTGAGATGGGGAATCGCTGAATTTTGGACTCGGCTGGTGACAAAATGTTCCAAACACACCCCATGCACAACTCCACCGGAGAAGGTGCCAGAAACGAGTTCTGTTGGTAGTTTTTACAGTACCCCGGTAGGCAGCTGAAAGGCACCACAAAAGTTGTTCTACCTGCTTTCTGGGCTGAGATGGGGATCAGCTGAATTTTGGACTCGGCTGGTGACAAAATGTTCCAAACACACCCCATGCACAACTCCACCGGGGAAGGTGCCAGAAACGAGTTCTGTTGGTAGTTTTTACAGTACCCCGGTAGGCAGCTGAAAGGCACCACAAAACTTGTTCTACCTGCTTTCTGGGCTGAGATGGGGAATCGCTGAATTTTGGACTCGGCTGGTGACAAAATGTTCCAAACACACCCCATGCACAACTCCACCGGGGAAGGTGCCAGAAACGAGTTCTGTTGGTAGTTTTTACACTACCCCGGTAGGCAGCTGAAAGGCACCACAAAACTTGTTCTACCTGCTTTCTGGGCTGAGATGGGGAATCGCTGAATTTTGGACATGGCTGGTGACAAAATGTTCCAAACACACCCCATGCACAACTCCACCGGGGAAGGTGCCAGAAACGAGTTCTGTTGGTAGTTTTTACACTACCCCGGTAGGCAGCTGAAAGGCACCACAAAACTTGTTCTACCTGCTTTCTGGGCTGAGATGGGGAATCGCTGAATTTTGGACTCGGCTGGTAACAAAATGTTCCAAACACACCCCATGCACAACTCCACCGGGGAAGGTGCCAGAAACGAGTTCTGTTGGTAGTTTTTACACTACCCCGGTAGGCAGCTGAAAGGCACCACAAAAGTTGTTCTACCTGCTTTCTGGGCTGAGATGGGGAACGGCTGAATTTTGGACTCGGCTGGTGACAAAATGTTCCAAACACACCCCATGCACAACTCCACCGGGGAAGGTGCCAGAAACGAGTTCTGTTGGTAGTTTTTACACTACCCCGGTAGGCAGCTGAAAGGCACCACAAAACTTGTTCTACCTGCTTTCTGGGCTGAGATGGGGAACGGCTGAATTTTGGTCTCGGCTGGTGACAAAATGTTCCAAACACACCCCATGCACAACTCCACCGGGGAAGGTGCCAGAAACGAGTTCTGTTGGTAGTTTTTACACTACCCCGGTAGGCAGCTGAAAGGCACCACAAAACTTGTTCTACCTGCTTTCTGGGCTGAGATGGGGAACGGCTGAATTTTGGACTCGGCTGGTGACAAAATGTTCCAAACACACCCCATGCACAACTCCACCGGGGAAGGTGCCAGAAACGAGTTCTGTTGGTAGTTTTTACACTACCCCGGTAGGCAAGAGAAAGGCACCACAAAACTTGTTCTACCTGCTTTCTGGGCTGAGATGGGGAATCGCTGAATTTTGGACTCGGCTGGTGACAAAATGTTCCAAACACACCCCATGCACAACTCCACCGGGGAAGGTGCCAGAAATGAATTCTGTTGGTAGTTTTTACACTACACCGGTAGGCAGCTGAAAGGCACCACAAAAGTTGTTCTACCTGCTTTCTGGGCTGAGATGGGGAAACGCTGAATTTTGGACTCGGCTGGTGACAAAATGTTCCAAACACACCCCCTGCACAACTCCACCAGGGAAGGTGCCAGACAGGAGATCTCTTAGTAGTTTTTACACTACCTTGGTAGGCAGCTGAAAGGCACCACAAAAGTTGTTCTACCTGCTTTCTGGGCTGAGATGGGGAACCGCTGAATTTTGGACTCGGCTGGTGACAAAATGTTCCAAACACACCCCATGCACAACTCCACCGGGGAAGGTGCCAGACAAAAGTTCTCCTGGTAGTTTTTACACTACCCCGGTAGGCAGCTGAAAGGCACCACAAAAGCTGTTCTTCCTGCTTTCTGGGCTAGAGTCTGTGAACAGCTGAGTTTTGGACTCGGCTGGTGACAAAATGTTCCAAACACACCCCATGCACAACTCCACCGGGGAAGGTGCCAGAAACGAGTTCTGTTGGTAGTTTTTACACTACCCCGGTAGGCAAGAGAAAGGCACCACAAAACTTGTTCTACCTGCTTTCTGGGCTGAGATGGAGAATCGCTGAATTTTGGACTCGGCTGGTGACAAAATGTTCCAAACACACCCCATGCACAACTCCACCGGGGAAGGTGCCAGAAACGAGTTCTGTTGGTAGTTTTTACACTACCCCGGTAGGCAGCTGAAAGGCACCACAAAACTTGTTCTACCTGCTTTCTGGGCTGAGATGGAGAATCGCTGAATTTTGGACTCGGCTGGTGACAAAATGTTCCAAACACACCCCATGCACAACTCCACCGGGGAAGGTGCCAGAAACGAGTTCTGTTGGTAGTTTTTACACTACCCCGGTAGGCAAGAGAAAGGCACCACAAAACTTGTTCTACCTGCTTTCTGGGCTGAGATGGAGAATCGCTGAATTTTGGACTCGGCTGGTGACAAAATGTTCCAAACACACCCCATGCACAACTCCACCGGGGAAGGTGCCAGAAACGAGTTCTGTTGGTAGTTTTTACACTACGCCGGTAGGCAGCTGAAAGGCACCACAAAACTTGTTCTACCTGCTTTCTGGGCTGAGATGGGGAATCGCTGAATTTTGGACTCGGCTGGTGACAAAATGTTCCAAACACACCCCATGCACAACTCCACCGGGGAAGGTGCCAGAAAGGAGTTCTGTTGGTAGTTTTTACACTACCCCGGTAGGCAAGAGAAAGGCACCACAAAACTTGTTCTACCTGCTTTCTGGGCTGAGATGGGGAATCGCTGAATTTTGGACTCGGCTGGTGACAAAATGTTCCAAACACACCCCATGCACAACTCCACCGGAGAAGGTGCCAGAAACGAGTTCTGTTGGTAGTTTTTACAGTACCCCGGTAGGCAGCTGAAAGGCACCACAAAAGTTGTTCTACCTGCTTTCTGGGCTGAGATGGGGATCAGCTGAATTTTGGACTCGGCTGGTGACAAAATGTTCCAAACACACCCCATGCACAACTCCACCGGGGAAGGTGCCAGAAACGAGTTCTGTTGGTAGTTTTTACAGTACCCCGGTAGGCAGCTGAAAGGCACCACAAAACTTGTTCTACCTGCTTTCTGGGCTGAGATGGGGAATCGCTGAATTTTGGACTCGGCTGGTGACAAAATGTTCCAAACACACCCCATGCACAACTCCACCGGGGAAGGTGCCAGAAACGAGTTCTGTTGGTAGTTTTTACACTACCCCGGTAGGCAGCTGAAAGGCACCACAAAACTTGTTCTACCTGCTTTCTGGGCTGAGATGGGGAATCGCTGAATTTTGGACATGGCTGGTGACAAAATGTTCCAAACACACCCCATGCACAACTCCACCGGGGAAGGTGCCAGAAACGAGTTCTGTTGGTAGTTTTTACACTACCCCGGTAGGCAGCTGAAAGGCACCACAAAACTTGTTCTACCTGCTTTCTGGGCTGAGATGGGGAATCGCTGAATTTTGGACTCGGCTGGTAACAAAATGTTCCAAACACACCCCATGCACAACTCCACCGGGGAAGGTGCCAGAAACGAGTTCTGTTGGTAGTTTTTACACTACCCCGGTAGGCAGCTGAAAGGCACCACAAAAGTTGTTCTACCTGCTTTCTGGGCTGAGATGGGGAACGGCTGAATTTTGGACTCGGCTGGTGACAAAATGTTCCAAACACACCCCATGCACAACTCCACCGGGGAAGGTGCCAGAAACGAGTTCTGTTGGTAGTTTTTACACTACCCCGGTAGGCAGCTGAAAGGCACCACAAAACTTGTTCTACCTGCTTTCTGGGCTGAGATGGGGAACGGCTGAATTTTGGTCTCGGCTGGTGACAAAATGTTCCAAACACACCCCATGCACAACTCCACCGGGGAAGGTGCCAGAAACGAGTTCTGTTGGTAGTTTTTACACTACCCCGGTAGGCAGCTGAAAGGCACCACAAAACTTGTTCTACCTGCTTTCTGGGCTGAGATGGGGAATCGCTGAATTTTGGACTCGGCTGGTGACAAAATGTTCCAAACACACCCCATGCACAACTCCACCGGGGAAGGTGCCAGAAACGAGTTCTGTTGGTAGTTTTTACACTACCCCGGTAGGCAAGAGAAAGGCACCACAAAACTTGTTCTACCTGCTTTCTGGGCTGAGATGGGGAATCGCTGAATTTTGGACTCGGCTGGTGACAAAATGTTCCAAACACACCCCATGCACAACTCCACCGGGGAAGGTGCCAGAAATGAATTCTGTTGGTAGTTTTTACACTACACCGGTAGGCAGCTGAAAGGCACCACAAAAGTTGTTCTACCTGCTTTCTGGGCTGAGATGGGGAAACGCTGAATTTTGGACTCGGCTGGTGACAAAATGTTCCAAACACACCCCCTGCACAACTCCACCAGGGAAGGTGCCAGACAGGAGATCTCTTAGTAGTTTTTACACTACCTTGGTAGGCAGCTGAAAGGCACCACAAAAGTTGTTCTACCTGCTTTCTGGGCTGAGATGGGGAACCGCTGAATTTTGGACTCGGCTGGTGACAAAATGTTCCAAACACACCCCATGCACAACTCCACCGGGGAAGGTGCCAGACAAAAGTTCTCCTGGTAGTTTTTACACTACCCCGGTAGGCAGCTGAAAGGCACCACAAAAGCTGTTCTTCCTGCTTTCTGGGCTAGAGTCTGTGAACAGCTGAGTTTTGGACTCGGCTGGTGACAAAATGTTCCAAACACACCCCATGCACAACTCCACCGGGGAAGGTGCCAGAAACGAGTTCTGTTGGTAGTTTTTACACTACCCCGGTAGGCAAGAGAAAGGCACCACAAAACTTGTTCTACCTGCTTTCTGGGCTGAGATGGAGAATCGCTGAATTTTGGACTCGGCTGGTGACAAAATGTTCCAAACACACCCCATGCACAACTCCACCGGGGAAGGTGCCAGAAACGAGTTCTGTTGGTAGTTTTTACACTACCCCGGTAGGCAGCTGAAAGGCACCACAAAACTTGTTCTACCTGCTTTCTGGGCTGAGATGGAGAATCGCTGAATTTTGGACTCGGCTGGTGACAAAATGTTCCAAACACACCCCATGCACACCTCCACCGGCAAAGGTGCCAGAAAGGAGTTCTGTTGGTAGTTTTTACACTACCCCGGTAGGCAGCTGAAAGGCACCACAAAACTTGTTCTACCTGCTTTCTGGGCTGAGATGGAGAATCGCTGAATTTTGGACTCGGCTGGTGACAAAATGTTCCAAACACACCCCATGCACAACTCCACCGGGGAAGGTGCCAGAAACGAGTTCTGTTGGTAGTTTTTACACTACCCCGGTAGGCAGCTGAAAGGCACCACAAAACTTGATCTACCTGCTTTCTGGGCTGAGATGGGGAATCGCTGAATTTTGGACTCGGCTGGTGACAAAATGTTCCAAACACACCCCATGCACACCTCCACCGGGGAAGGTGCCAGAAACGAGTTCTGTTGGTAGTTTTTACACTACCCCGGTAGGCAGCTGAAAGGCACCACAAAACTTGTTCTACCTGCTTTCTGGGCTGAGATGGGGAATCGCTGAATTTTGGACTCGGCTGCTGACAAAATGTTCCAAACACACCCCATGCACAACTCCACCGGGGAAGGTGCCTGAAACGAGTTCTGTTGGTAGTTTTTACAGTACCCCGGTAGGCAAGAGAAAGGCACCACAAAACTTGTTCTACCTGCTTTCTGGGCTGAGATGGGGAACGGCTGAATTTTGGACTCGGCTGGTGACAAAATGTTCCAAACACACCCCATGCACAACTCCACCAGGGAAGGTGCCAGAAACGAGTTCTGTTGGTAGTTTTTACACTACCCCGGTAGGCAGCTGAAAGGCACCACAAAACTTTTTGTACCTGCTTTCTGGGCTGAGATGGGGAATAGCTGAATATTGGACTCGGCTGGTGACAAAATGTTCCAAACACACCCCCTGCACAACTCCACCAGGGAAGGTGCCAGACAGGAGATCTCTTAGTAGTTTTTACACTACCTTGGTAGGCAGCTGAAAGGCACCACAAAAGTTGTTCTACCTGCTTTCTGGGCTGAGATGGGGAACCGCTGAATTTTGGAGTCGGCTGGTGACAAAATGTTCCAAACACACCCCATGCACAACTCCACCGGGGAAGGTGCCAGACAAAAGTTCTCCTGGTAGTTTTTACACTACCTTGGTAGGCAGCTGAAAGGCACCACAAAAGCTGTTCTTCCTGCTTTCTGGGCTAGAGTCTGTGAACAGCTGAGTTTTGGACTCGGCTGGTGACAAAATGTTCCAAACACACCCCATGCACAACTCCACCGGGGAAGGTGCCAGAAACGAGTTCTGTTGGTAGTTTTTACAGTACCCCGGTAGGCAAGAGAAAGGCACCACAAAACTTGTTCTACCTGCTTTCTGGGCTGAGATGGAGAATCGCTGAATTTTGGACTCGGCTGGTGACAAAATGTTCCAAACACACCCCATGCACAACTCCACCGGGGAAGGTGCCAGAAACGAGTTCTGTTGGTAGTTTTTACACTACCCCGGTAGGCAGCTGAAAGGCACCACAAAACTTGTTCTACCTGCTTTCTGGGCTGAGATGGAGAATCGCTGAATTTTGGACTCGGCTGGTGACAAAATGTTCCAAACACACCCCATGCACACCTCCACCGGCAAAGGTGCCAGAAAGGAGTTCTGTTGGTAGTTTTTACACTACCCCGGTAGGCAGCTGAAAGGCACCACAAAACTTGTTCTACCTGCTTTCTGGGCTGAGATGGAGAATCGCTGAATTTTGGACTCGGCTGGTGACAAAATGTTCCAAACACACCCCATGCACAACTCCACCGGGGAAGGTGCCAGAAACGAGTTCTGTTGGTAGTTTTTACACTACCCCGGTAGGCAGCTGAAAGGCACCACAAAACTTGTTCTACCTGCTTTCTGGGCTGAGATGGGGAATCGCTGAATTTTGGACTCGGCTGGTGACAAAATGTTCCAAACACACCCCCTGCACAACTCCACCAGGGAAGGTGCCAGACAGGAGATCTCTTAGTAGTTTTTACACTACCTTGGTAGGCAGCTGAAAGGCACCACAAAAGTTGTTCTACCTGCTTTCTGGGCTGAGATGGGGAACCGCTGAATTTTGGAGTCGGCTGGTGACAAAATGTTCCAAACACACCCCATGCACAACTCCACCGGGGAAGGTGCCAGACAAAAGTTCTCCTGGTAGTTTTTACACTACCTTGGTAGGCAGCTGAAAGGCACCACAAAAGCTGTTCTTCCTGCTTTCTGGGCTAGAGTCTGTGAACAGCTGAGTTTTGGACTCGGCTGGTGACAAAATGTTCCAAACACACCCCATGCACAACTCCACCGGGGAAGGTGCCAGAAACGAGTTCTGTTGGTAGTTTTTACAGTACCCCGGTAGGCAAGAGAAAGGCACCACAAAACTTGTTCTACCTGCTTTCTGGGCTGAGATGGAGAATCGCTGAATTTTGGACTCGGCTGGTGACAAAATGTTCCAAACACACCCCATGCACAACTCCACCGGGGAAGGTGCCAGAAACGAGTTCTGTTGGTAGTTTTTACACTACCCCGGTAGGCAGCTGAAAGGCACCACAAAACTTGTTCTACCTGCTTTCTGGGCTGAGATGGGGAATCGCTGAATTTTGGACTCGGCTGGTGACAAAATGTTCCAAACACACCCCATGCACAACTCCACCGGAGAAGGTGCCAGAAACGAGTTCTGTTGGTAGTTTTTACACT
Organism: Falco cherrug; assembly: GCF_023634085.1. Lineage (NCBI taxonomy): Eukaryota > Metazoa > Chordata > Aves > Falconiformes > Falconidae > Falco > Falco cherrug. The sequence goes on along the minus strand of NW_026599395.1, from coordinate 87,392 downwards.
ACCCCGGTAGGCAGCTGAAAGGCACCACAAAACTTGTTCTACCTGCTTTCTGGGCTGAGATGGGGAATCGCTGAATTTTGGACTCGGCTGGTGACAAAATGTTCCAAACACACCCCATGCACAACTCCACCGGGGAAGGTGCCAGAAACGAGTTCTGTTGGTAGTTTTTACAGTACCCCGGTAGGCAAGAGAAAGGCACCACAAAACTTGTTCTACCTGCTTTCTGGGCTGAGATGGGGAACGGCTGAATTTTGGACTCGGCTGGTGACAAAATGTTCCAAACACACCCCATGCACAACTCCACCGGGGAAGGTGCCAGAAACGAGTTCTGTTGGTAGTTTTTACACTACCCCGGTAGGCAGCTGAAAGGCACCACAAAACTTGTTCTACCTGCTTTCTGGGCTGAGATGGGGAATCGCTGAATTTTGGACTCGGCTGGTGACAAAATGTTCCAAACACACCCCATGCACAACTCCACCGGGGAAGGTGCCAGAAACGAGTTCTGTTGGTAGTTTTTACACTACCCCGGTAGGCAGCTGAAAGGCACCACAAAACTTGTTCTACCTGCTTTCTGGGCTGAGATGGGGAATCGCTGAATTTTGGACTCGGCTGGTGACAAAATGTTCCAAACACACCCCATGCACAACTCCACCGGGGAAGGTGCCAGAAACGAGTTCTGTTGGTAGTTTTTACACTACCCCGGTAGGCAAGAGAAAGGCACCACAAAACTTGTTCTACCTGCTTTCTGGGCTGAGATGGGGAACGGCTGAATTTTGGACTCGGCTGGTGACAAAATGTTCCAAACACACCCCATGCACAACTCCACCGGGGAAGGTGCCAGAAACGAGTTCTGTTGGTAGTTTTTACACTACCCCGGTAGGCAGCTGAAAGGCACCACAAAACTTGTTCTACCTGCTTTCTGGGCTGAGATGGGGAATCGCTGAATTTTGGACTCGGCTGGTGACAAAATGTTCCAAACACACCCCATGCACAACTCCACCGGGGAAGGTGCCAGAAACGAGTTCTGTTGGTAGTTTTTACACTACCCCGGTAGGCAGCTGAAAGGCACCACAAAACTTGTTCTACCTGCTTTCTGGGCTGAGATGGGGAATCGCTGAATTTTGGACTCGGCTGCTGACAAAATGTTCCAAACACACCCCATGCACAACTCCACCGGGGAAGGTGCCAGAAACGAGTTCTGTTGGTAGTTTTTACACTACCCCGGTAGGCAAGAGAAAGGCACCACAAAACTTGTTCTACCTGCTTTCTGGGCTGAGATGGGGAATCGCTGAATTTTGGACTCGGCTGCTGACAAAATGTTCCAAACACACCCCATGCACAACTCCACCGGGGAAGGTGCCAGAAACGAGTTCTGTTGGTAGTTTTTACACTACCCCGGTAGGCAGCTGAAAGGCACCACAAAACTTGTTCTACCTGCTTTCTGGGCTGAGATGTGGAACGGCTGAATTTTGGACTCGGCTGGTGACAAAATGTTCCAAACACACCCCATGCACAACTCCACTGGGGAAGGTGCCAGAAACGAGTTCTGTTGGTAGTTTTTACACTACCCCGGTAGGCAGCTGAAAGGCACCACAAAACTTTTTGTACCTGCTTTCTGGGCTGAGATGGGGAATCGCTGAATTTTGGACTCGGCTGGTGACAAAATGTTCCAAACACACCCCATGCACAACTCCACCGGGGAAGGTGCCAGAAACGAGTTCTGTTGGTAGTTTTTACACTACCCCGGTAGGCAAGAGAAAGGCACCACAAAACTTGTTCTACCTGCTTTCTGGGCTGAGATGGAGAATCGCTGAATTTTGGACTCGGCTGGTGACAAAATGTTCCAAACACACCCCATGCACAACTCCACCGGGGAAGGTGCCAGAAACGAGTTCTGTTGGTAGTTTTTACACTACCCCGGTAGGCAGCTGAAAGGCACCACAAAACTTGTTCTACCTGCTTTCTGGGCTGAGATGGGGAATCGCTGAATTTTGGACACAGCTGGTGACAAAATGTTCCAAACACACCCCATGCACAACTCCACCGGGGAAGGTGCCAGAAACGAGTTCTGTTGGTAGTTTTTACACTACCCCGGTAGGCAAGAGAAAGGCACCACAAAACTTGTTCTACCTGCTTTCTGGGCTGAGATGGGGATCAGCTGAATTTTGGACTCGGCTGGTGACAAAATGTTCCAAACACACCCCATGCACAACTCCACCGGGGAAGGTGCCAGAAACGAGTTCTGTTGGTAGTTTTTACACTACCCCGGTAGGCAGCTGAAAGGCACCACAAAACTTGTTCTACCTGCTTTCTGGGCTGAGATGGGGATCAGCTGAATTTTGGACTCGGCTGGTGACAAAATGTTCCAAACACACCCCATGCACAACTCCACCGGGGAAGGTGCCAGAAACGAGTTCTGTTGGTAGTTTTTACACTACCCCGGTAGGCAGCTGAAAGGCACCACAAAACTTGTTCTACCTGCTTTCTGGGCTGAGATGGGGAACGGCTGAATTTTGGACTCGGCTGGTGACAAAATGTTCCAAACACACCCCATGCACAACTCCACCGGGGAAGGTGCCAGAAACGAGTTCTGTTGGTAGTTTTTACACTACCCCGGTAGGCAAGAGAAAGGCACCACAAAAGTTGTTCTACCTGCTTTCTGGGCTGAGATGGGGATCAGCTGAATTTTGGACTCGGCTGGTGACAAAATGTTCCAAACACACCCCATGCACAACTCCACCGGAGAAGGTGCCAGAAACGAGTTCTGTTGGTAGTTTTTACAGTACCCCGGTAGGCAGCTGAAAGGCACCACAAAACTTGTTCTACCTGCTTTCTGGGCTGAGATGGGGAATCGCTGAATTTTGGACTCGGCTGGTGACAAAATGTTCCAAACACACCCCATGCACAACTCCACCGGGGAAGGTGCCAGAAACGAGTTCTGTTGGTAGTTTTTACAGTACCCCGGTAGGCAGCTGAAAGGCACCACAAAACTTGTTCTACCTGCTTTCTGGGCTGAGATGGGGAATCGCTGAATTTTGGACTCGGCTGCTGACAAAATGTTCCAAACACACCCCATGCACAACTCCACCGGGGAAGGTGCCAGAAACGAGTTCTGTTGGTAGTTTTTACACTACCCCGGTAGGCAGCTGAAAGGCACCACAAAACTTTTTGTACCTGCTTTCTGGGCTGAGATGGGGAATAGCTGAATTTTGGACTCGGCTGGTGACAAAATGTTCCAAACACACCCCATGCACAACTCCACTGGGGAAGGTGCCAGAAACGAGTTCTGTTGGTAGTTTTTACACTACCCCGGTAGGCAGCTGAAAGGCACCACAAAACTTGTTCTACCTGCTTTCTGGGCTGAGATGGGGAATCGCTGAATTTTGGACTCGGCTGGTGACAAAATGTTCCAAACACACCCCATGCACAACTCCACCGGGGAAGGTGCCAGAAACGAGTTCTGTTGGTAGTTTTTACAGTACCCCGGTAGGCAGCTGAAAGGCACCACAAAACTTGTTCTACCTGCTTTCTGGGCTGAGATGGGGAATCGCTGAATTTTGGACACGGCTGGTGACAAAATGTTCCAAACACACCCCATGCACAACTCCACCGGGGAAGGTGCCAGAAACGAGTTCTGTTGGTAGTTTTTACACTACCCCGGTAGGCAGCTGAAAGGCACCACAAAACTTGTTCTACCTGCTTTCTGGGCTGAGATGGGGAACGGCTGAATTTTGGACTCGGCTGGTAACAAAATGTTCCAAACACGCCCCATGCACAACTCCACCAGGGAAGGTGCCAGACAGGAGATCTCTTAGTAGTTTTTACACTACCTTGGTAGGCAGCTGAAAGGCACCACAAAAGTTGTTCTACCTGCTTTCTGGGCTGAGATGGGGAACCGCTGAATTTTGGAGTCGGCTGGTGACAAAATGTTCCAAACACACCCCATGCACAACTGCACCGGGGAAGGTGCCAGACAGGAGTTCTCCTGGTAGTTTTTACACTACCTTGGTAGGCAGCTGAAAGGCACCACAAAAGCTGTTCTTCCTGCTTTCTGGGCTATAGTCTGTGAACAGCTGAGTTTTGGACTCGGCTGGTGACAAAATGTTCCAAACACACCCCATGCACAACTCCACCGGGGAAGGTGCCAGAAACGAGTTCTGTTGGTAGTTTTTACAGTACCCCGGTAGGCAAGAGAAAGGCACCACAAAACTTGTTCTACCTGCTTTCTGGGCTGAGATGGAGAATCGCTGAATTTTGGACTCGGCTGGTGACAAAATGTTCCAAACACACCCCATGCACAACTCCACCGGGGAAGGTGCCAGAAACGAGTTCTGTTGGTAGTTTTTACACTACCCCGGTAGGCAGCTGAAAGGCACCACAAAACTTGTTCTACCTGCTTTCTGGGCTGAGATGGAGAATCGCTGAATTTTGGACTCGGCTGGTGACAAAATGTTCCAAACACACCCCATGCACACCTCCACCGGCAAAGGTGCCAGAAAGGAGTTCTGTTGGTAGTTTTTACACTACCCCGGTAGGCAGCTGAAAGGCACCACAAAACTTGTTCTACCTGCTTTCTGGGCTGAGATGGAGAATCGCTGAATTTTGGACTCGGCTGCTGACAAAATGTTCCAAACACACCCCATGCACAACTCCACCGGGGAAGGTGCCAGAAACGAGTTCTGTTGGTAGTTTTTACACTACCCCGGTAGGCAGCTGAAAGGCACCACAAAACTTGTTCTACCTGCTTTCTGGGCTGAGATGGGGAATCGCTGAATTTTGGACTCGGCTGGTGACAAAATGTTCCAAACACACCCCATGCACAACTCCACCGGAGAAGGTGCCAGAAACGAGTTCTGTTGGTAGTTTTTACAGTACCCCGGTAGGCAAGAGAAAGGCACCACAAAACTTGTTCTACCTGCTTTCTGGGCTGAGATGGGGAACGGCTGAATTTTGGACTCGGCTGGTGACAAAATGTTCCAAACACACCCCATGCACAACTCCACCAGGGAAGGTGCCAGAAACGAGTTCTGTTGGTAGTTTTTACACTACCCCGGTAGGCAGCTGAAAGGCACCACAAAACTTGTTCTACCTGCTTTCTGGGCTGAGATGGGGAACGGCTGAATTTTGGACTCGGCTGGTGACAAAATGTTCCAAACACACCCCATGCACAACTCCGCCAGGGAAGGTGCCAGAAACGAGTTCTGTTGGTAGTTTTTACAGTACCCCGGTAGGCAGCTGAAAGGCACCACAAAACTTGTTCTACCTGCTTTCTGGGCTGAGATGGGGAATCGCTGAATTTTGGACTCGGCTGGTGACAAAATGTTCCAAACACACCCCATGCACAACTCCACCGGGGAAGGTGCCAGAAACGAGTTCTGTTGGTAGTTTTTACACTACCCCGGTAGGCAGCTGAAAGGCACCACAAAACTTGTTCTACCTGCTTTCTGGGCTGAGATGGGGAATCGCTGAATTTTGGACTCGGCTGGTGACAAAATGTTCCAAACACACCCCATGCACAACTCCACCGGGGAAGGTGCCAGAAACGAGTTCTGTTGGTAGTTTTTACACTACCCCGGTAGGCAGCTGAAAGGCACCACAAAACTTGTTCTACCTGCTTTCTGGGCTGAGATGGGGAACGGCTGAATTTTGGACTCGGCTGGTGACAAAATGTTCCAAACACACCCCATGCACAACTCCACCGGGGAAGGTGCCAGAAACGAGTTCTGTTGGTAGTTTTTACACTACCCCGGTAGGCAGCTGAAAGGCACCACAAAACTTGTTCTACCTGCTTTCTGGGCTGAGATGGGGAATCGCTGAATTTTGGACTCGGCTGCTGACAAAATGTTCCAAACACACCCCATGCACAACTCCACCGGGGAAGGTGCCAGAAACGAGTTCTGTTGGTAGTTTTTACACTACCCCGGTAGGCAAGAGAAAGGCACCACAAAACTTGTTCTACCTGCTTTCTGGGCTGAGATGGAGAATCGCTGAATTTTGGACTCGGCTGGTGACAAAATGTTCCAAACACACCCCATGCACAACTCCACCGGGGAAGGTGCCAGAAACGAGTTCTGTTGGTAGTTTTTACACTACCCCGGTAGGCAGCTGAAAGGCACCACAAAACTTGTTCTACCTGCTTTCTGGGCTGAGATGGGGAATCGCTGAATTTTGGACTCGGCTGGTGACAAAATGTTCCAAACACACCCCATGCACACCTCCACCGGCAAAGGTGCCAGAAAGGAGTTCTGTTGGTAGTTTTTACACTACCCCGGTAGGCAGCTGAAAGGCACCACAAAACTTGTTCTACCTGCTTTCTGGGCTGAGATGGGGAACGGCTGAATTTTGGACTCGGCTGGTGACAAAATGTTCCAAACACACCCCATGCACAACTCCACCGGGGAAGGTGCCAGAAACGAGTTCTGTTGGTAGTTTTTACACTACCCCGGTAGGCAGCTGAAAGGCACCACAAAACTTGTTCTACCTGCTTTCTGGGCTGAGATGGGGAACGGCTGAATTTTGGACTCGGCTGGTGACAAAATGTTCCAAACACACCCCATGCACAACTCCACCGGGGAAGGTGCCAGAAACGAGTTCTGTTGGTAGTTTTTACACTACCCCGGTAGGCAGCTGAAAGGCACCACAAAACTTGTTCTACCTGCTTTCTGGGCTGAGATGGGGAACAGCTGAATTTTGGACTCGGCTGGTGACAAAATGTTCCAAACACACCCCATGCACAACTCCACCGGGGAAGGTGCCAGAAACGAGTTCTGTTTGTAGTTTTTACACTACCCCGGTAGGCAGCTGAAAGGCACCACAAAAGTTTTTCTACCTGCTTTCTGGGCTGAGATGGGGAATCGCTGAATTTTGGACACGGCTGGTGACAAAATGTTCCAAACACACCCCATGCACAACTCCACCGGGGAAGGTGCCAGAAACGAGTTCTGTTGGTAGTTTTTACACTACCCCGGTAGGCAGCTGAAAGGCACCACAAAAGTTGTTCTACCTGCTTTCTGGGCTGAGATGGGGATCAGCTGAATTTTGGACTCGGCTGCTGACAAAATGTTCCAAACACACCCCATGCACAACTCCAGCGGGGAAGGTGCCAGAAAGGAGTTCTGTTGGTAGTTTTTACAGTACCCCGGTAGGCAGCTGAAAGGCACCACAAAAGTTGTTCTACCTGCTTTCTGGGCTGAGATGGGGAACGGCTGAATTTTGGACTCGGCTGGTGACAAAATGTTCCAAACACACCCCATGCACAACTCCACCGGGGAAGGTGCCAGAAACGAGTTCTGTTGGTAGTTTTTACACTACCCCGGTAGGCAGCTGAAAGGCACCACAAAACTTGTTCTACCTGCTTTCTGGGCTGAGATGGGGAATCGCTGAATTTTGGACTCGGCTGCTGACAAAATGTTCCAAACACACCCCATGCACAACTCCACCGGGGAAGGTGCCAGAAAGGAGTTCTGTTGGTAGTTTTTACACTACCCCGGTAGGCAAGAGAAAGGCACCACAAAACTTGTTCTACCTGCTTTCTGGGCTGAGATGGAGAATCGCTGAATTTTGGACTCGGCTGGTGACAAAATGTTCCAAACACACCCCATGCACAACTCCACCGGGGAAGGTGCCAGAAACGAGTTCTGTTGGTAGTTTTTACACTACCCCGGTAGGCAGCTGAAAGGCACCACAAAACTTGTTCTACCTGCTTTCTGGGCTGAGATGGGGAATCGCTGAATTTTGGACTCGGCTGGTGACAAAATGTTCCAAACACACCCCATGCACACCTCCACCGGCAAAGGTGCCAGAAACGAGTTCTGTTGGTAGTTTTTACACTACCCCGGTAGGCAAGAGAAAGGCACCACAAAACTTGTTCTACCTGCTTTCTGGGCTGAGATGGGGAACGGCTGAATTTTGGACTCGGCTGGTGACAAAATGTTCCAAACACACCCCATGCACAACTCCACCGGGGAAGGTGCCAGAAACGAGTTCTGTTGGTAGTTTTTACACTACCCCGGTAGGCAGCTGAAAGGCACCACAAAACTTGTTCTACCTGCTTTCTGGGCTGAGATGGGGATCAGCTGAATTTTGGACTCGGCTGGTGACAAAATGTTCCAAACACACCCCATGCACAACTCCACCGGAGAAGGTGCCAGAAACGAGTTCTGTTGGTAGTTTTTACACTACCCCGGTAGGCAGCTGAAAGGCACCACAAAACTTGTTCTACCTGCTTTCTGGGCTGAGATGGGGAACGGCTGAATTTTGGACTCGGCTGGTGACAAAATGTTCCAAACACACCCCATGCACAACTCCACCGGGGAAGGTGCCAGAAACGAGTTCTGTTGGTAGTTTTTACACTACCCCGGTAGGCAGCTGAAAGGCACCACAAAAGTTTTTCTACCTGCTTTCTGGGCTGAGATGGGGAATCGCTGAATTTTGGACACGGCTGGTGACAAAATGTTCCAAACACACCCCATGCACAACTCCACCGGGGAAGGTGCCAGAAACGAGTTCTGTTGGTAGTTTTTACACTACCCCGGTAGGCAAGAGAAAGGCACCACAAAAGTTGTTCTACCTGCTTTCTGGGCTGAGATGGGGATCAGCTGAATTTTGGACTCGGCTGCTGACAAAATGTTCCAAACACACCCCATGCACAACTCCACCGGAGAAGGTGCCAGAAACGAGTTCTGTTGGTAGTTTTTACAGTACCCCGGTAGGCAGCTGAAAGGCACCACAAAACTTGTTCTACCTGCTTTCTGGGCTGAGATGGGGAATCGCTGAATTTTGGACTCGGCTGGTGACAAAATGTTCCAAACACACCCCATGCACAACTCCACCGGGGAAGGTGCCAGAAACGAGTTCTGTTGGTAGTTTTTACAGTACCCCGGTAGGCAGCTGAAAGGCACCACAAAACTTGTTCTACCTGCTTTCTGGGCTGAGATGGGGAATCGCTGAATTTTGGACTCGGCTGCTGACAAAATGTTCCAAACACACCCCATGCACAACTCCACCGGGGAAGGTGCCAGAAACGAGTTCTGTTGGTAGTTTTTACACTACCCCGGTAGGCAGCTGAAAGGCACCACAAAACTTTTTGTACCTGCTTTCTGGGCTGAGATGGGGAATAGCTGAATTTTGGACTCGGCTGGTGACAAAATGTTCCAAACACACCCCATGCACAACTCCACTGGGGAAGGTGCCAGAAACGAGTTCTGTTGGTAGTTTTTACACTACCCCGGTAGGCAGCTGAAAGGCACCACAAAACTTGTTCTACCTGCTTTCTGGGCTGAGATGGGGAATCGCTGAATTTTGGACTCGGCTGGTGACAAAATGTTCCAAACACACCCCATGCACAACTCCACCGGGGAAGGTGCCAGAAACGAGTTCTGTTGGTAGTTTTTACACTACCCCGGTAGGCAGCTGAAAGGCACCACAAAAGTTTTTCTACCTGCTTTCTGGGCTGAGATGGGGAATCGCTGAATTTTGGACACGGCTGGTGACAAAATGTTCCAAACACACCCCATGCACAACTCCACCGGGGAAGGTGCCAGAAACGAGTTCTGTTGGTAGTTTTTACACTACCCCGGTAGGCAGCTGAAAGGCACCACAAAACTTGTTCTACCTGCTTTCTGGGCTGAGATGGGGAACGGCTGAATTTTGGACTCGGCTGGTAACAAAATGTTCCAAACACGCCCCATGCACAACTCCACCGGGGAAGGTGCCAGAAACGAGTTCTGTTGGTAGTTTTTACACTACCCCGGTAGGCAGCTGAAAGGCACCACAAAACTTGTTCTACCTGCTTTCTGGGCTGAGATGGGGAACGGCTGAATTTTGGACTCGGCTGGTAACAAAATGTTCCAAACACACCCCATGCACAACTCCACCGGGGAAGGTGCCAGAAACGAGTTCTGTTGGTAGTTTTTACACTACCCCGGTAGGCAGCTGAAAGGCACCACAAAACTTGTTCTACCTGCTTTCTGGGCTGAGATGGGGAATCGCTGAATTTTGGACTCGGCTGGTGACAAAATGTTCCAAACACACCCCATGCACAACTCCACCGGGGAAGGTGCCAGAAACGAGTTCTGTTGGTAGTTTTTACACTACCCCGGTAGGCAGCTGAAAGGCACCACAAAACTTGTTCTACCTGCTTTCTGGGCTGAGATGGGGAATCGCTGAATTTTGGACTCGGCTGGTGACAAAATGTTCCAAACACACCCCATGCACAACTCCACCGGGGAAGGTGCCAGAAACGAGTTCTGTTGGTAGTTTTTACACTACCCCGGTAGGCAGCTGAAAGGCACCACAAAAGTTTTTCTACCTGCTTTCTGGGCTGAGATGGGGAATCGCTGAATTTTGGACACGGCTGGTGACAAAATGTTCCAAACACACCCCATGCACACCTCCACCGGCAAAGGTGCCAGAAACGAGTTCTGTTGGTAGTTTTTACACTACCCCGGTAGGCAGCTGAAAGGCACCACAAAACTTGTTCTACCTGCTTTCTGGGCTGAGATGGGGAACGGCTGAATTTTGGACTCGGCTGGTAACAAAATGTTCCAAACACACCCCATGCACAACTCCACCGGGGAAGGTGCCAGAAAGGAGTTCTGTTGGTAGTTTTTACACTACCCCGGTAGGCAGCTGAAAGGCACCACAAAACTTGTTCTACCTGCTTTCTGGGCTGAGATGGGGAATCGCTGAATTTTGGACTCGGCTGGTGACAAAATGTTCCAAACACACCCCATGCACAACTCCACCGGGGATGGTGCCAGAAACGAGTTCTGTTGGTAGTTTTTACACTACCCCGGTAGGCACCTGAAAGGCACCACAAAACTTGTTCTACCTGCTTTCTGGGCTTGAGATGGGGAACAGCTGAGTTTTGGACTCGGCTGGTGACAAAATGTTCCAAACACACCCCATGCACAACTCCACCGGGGAAGGTGCCAGAAACGAGTTCTGTTGGTAGTTTTTACACTACCCCGGTAGGCAGCTGAAAGGCACCACAAAACTTGTTCTACCTGCTTTCTGGGCTGAGATGGGGAATCGCTGAATTTTGGACTCGGCTGGTGACAAAATGTTCCAAACACACCCCATGCACAACTCCACCGGGGAAGGTGCCAGAAACGAGTTCTGTTGGTAGTTTTTACAGTACCCCGGTAGGCAGCTGAAAGGCACCACAAAACTTGTTCTACCTGCTTTCTGGGCTGAGATGGGGAATCGCTGAATTTTGGACTCGGCTGGTAACAAAATGTTCCAAACACACCCCATGCACAACTCCACCGGGGAAGGTGCCAGAAACGAGTTCTGTTGGTAGTTTTTACACTACCCCGGTAGGCAAGAGAAAGGCACCACAAAACTTGTTCTACCTGCTTTCTGGGCTGAGATGGAGAATCGCTGAATTTTGGACTCGGCTGGTGACAAAATGTTCCAAACACACCCCATGCACAACTCCTCCGGGGAAGGTGCCAGAAACGAGTTCTGTTGGTAGTTTTTACACTACGCCGGTAGGCAGCTGAAAGGCACCACAAAACTTGTTCTACCTGCTTTCTGGGCTGAGATGGGGAATCGCTGAATTTTGGACTCGGCTGGTGACAAAATGTTCCAAACACACCCCATGCACAACTCCACCGGGGAAGGTGCCAGAAACGAGTTCTGTTGGTAGTTTTTACACTACCCCGGTAGGCAAGAGAAAGGCACCACAAAACTTGTTCTACCTGCTTTCTGGGCTGAGATGGGGAATCGCTGAATTTTGGACTCGGCTGGTGACAAAATGTTCCAAACACACCCCATGCACAACTCCACCGGAGAAGGTGCCAGAAACGAGTTCTGTTGGTAGTTTTTACAGTACCCCGGTAGGCAGCTGAAAGGCACCACAAAACTTGTTCTACCTGCTTTCTGGGCTGAGATGGGGATCAGCTGAATTTTGGACTCGGCTGGTGACAAAATGTTCCAAACACACCCCATGCACAACTCCACCGGGGAAGGTGCCAGAAACGAGTTCTGTTGGTAGTTTTTACACTACCCCGGTAGGCAAGAGAAAGGCACCACAAAACTTGTTCTACCTGCTTTCTGGGCTGAGATGGGGAATCGCTGAATTTTGGACTCGGCTGGTGACAAAATGTTCCAAACACACCCCATGCACAACTCCACCGGGGAAGGTGCCAGAAACGAGTTCTGTTGGTAGTTTTTACACTACCCCGGTAGGCAGATGAAAGGCACCACAAAACTTGTTCTACCTGCTTTCTGGGCTGAGATGGGGAATCGCTGAATTTTGGACACGGCTGGTGACAAAATGTTCCAAACACACCCCATGCACAACTCCACCGGGGAAGGTGCCAGAAACGAGTTATGTTGGTAGTTTTTACACTACCCCGGTAGGCAGCTGAAAGGCACCACAAAAGTTGTTCTACCTGCTTTCTGGGCTGAGATGGGGAACGGCTGAATTTTGGACTCGGCTGGTAACAAAATGTTCCAAACACACCCCATGCACAACTCCACCGGGGAAGGTGCCAGAAACGAGTTCTGTTGGTAGTTTTTACACTACCCCGGTAGGCAGCTGAAAGGCACCACAAAAGTTGTTCTACCTGCTTTCTGGGCTGAGATGGGGAACGGCTGAATTTTGGACTCGGCTGGTGACAAAATGTTCCAAACACACCCCATGCACAACTCCACCGGGGAAGGTGCCAGAAACGAGTTCTGTTGGTAGTTTTTACAGTACCCCGGTAGGCAGCTGAAAGGCACCACAAAAGTTGTTCTACCTGCTTTCTGGGCTGAGATGGGGAATCGCTGAATTTTGGACACGGCTGGTGACAAAATGTTCCAAACACACCCCATGCACAACTCCACCGGGGAAGGTGCCAGAAACGAGTTCTGTTGGTAGTTTTTACACTACCCCGGTAGGCAGCTGAAAGGCACCACAAAACTTGTTCTACCTGCTTTCTGGGCTGAGATGGGGAACGGCTGAATTTTGGACTCGGCTGGTAACAAAATATTCCAAACACACCCCATGCACAACTCCACCGGGGAAGGTGCCAGAAACGAGTTCTGTTGGTAGTTTTTACAGTACCCCGGTAGGCACCTGAAAGGCACCACAAAACTTGTTCTACCTGCTTTCTGGGCTTGAGATGGGGAACAGCTGAGTTTTGGACTCGGCTGGTGACAAAATGTTCCAAACACACCCCATGCACAACTCCACCGGGGAAGGTGCCAGAAACGAGTTCTGTTGGTAGTTTTTACACTACCCCGGTAGGCAGCTGAAAGGCACCACAAAACTTGTTCTACCTGCTTTCTGGGCTTGAGATGGGGAACAGCTGAGTTTTGGACTCGGCTGGTGACAAAATGTTCCAAACACACCCCATGCACAACTCCACCGGGGAAGGTGCCAGAAACGAGTTCTGTTGGTAGTTTTTACACTACCCCGGTAGGCAGCTGAAAGGCACCACAAAACTTGTTCTACCTGCTTTCTGGGCTGAGATGGGGAATCGCTGAATTTTGGACTCGGCTGCTGACAAAATGTTCCAAACACACCCCATGCACAACTCCACCGGGGAAGGTGCCAGAAAGGAGTTCTGTTGGTAGTTTTTACACTACCCCGGTAGGCAGCTGAAAGGCACCACAAAACTTGTTCTACCTGCTTTCTGGGCTGAGATGGGGAATCGCTGAATTTTGGACTCGGCTGGTAACAAAATGTTCCAAACACACCCCATGCACAACTCCACCGGGGAAGGTGCCAGAAACGAGTTCTGTTGGTAGTTTTTACACTACCCCGGTAGGCAGCTGAAAGGCACCACAAAACTTGTTCTACCTGCTTTCTGGGCTTGAGATGGAGAATCGCTGAATTTTGGACTCGGCTGGTGACAAAATGTTCCAAACACACCCCATGCACAACTCCACCGGGGAAGGTGCCAGAAACGAGTTCTGTTGGTAGTTTTTACACTACCCCGGTAGGCAGCTGAAAGGCACCACAAAACTTGTTCTACCTGCTTTCTGGGCTGAGATGGGGAATCGCTGAATTTTGGACTCGGCTGCTGACAAAATGTTCCAAACACACCCCATGCACAACTCCACCGGGGAAGGTGCCAGAAACGAGTTCTGTTGGTAGTTTTTACACTACCCCGGTAGGCAGCTGAAAGGCACCACAAAACTTGTTCTACCTGCTTTCTGGGCTGAGATGGGGAATCGCTGAATTTTGGACTCGGCTGGTAACAAAATGTTCCAAACACACCCCATGCACAACTCCACCGGGGAAGGTGCCAGAAACGAGTTCTGTTGGTAGTTTTTACACTACCCCGGTAGGCAGCTGAAAGGCACCACAAAACTTGTTCTACCTGCTTTCTGGGCTGAGATGGGGAATCGCTGAATTTTGGACTCGGCTGGTGACAAAATGTTCCAAACACACCCCATGCACAACTCCACCGGGGAAGGTGCCAGAAACGAGTTCTGTTGGTAGTTTTTACACTACGCCGGTAGGCAGCTGAAAGGCACCACAAAACTTGTTCTACCTGCTTTCTGGGCTGAGATGGGGAATCGCTGAATTTTGGACTCGGCTGGTGACAAAATGTTCCAAACACACCCCATGCACAACTCCACCGGGGAAGGTGCCAGAAAGGAGTTCTGTTGGTAGTTTTTACACTACCCCGGTAGGCAAGAGAAAGGCACCACAAAACTTGTTCTACCTGCTTTCTGGGCTGAGATGGGGAATCGCTGAATTTTGGACTCGGCTGGTGACAAAATGTTCCAAACACACCCCATGCACAACTCCACCGGAGAAGGTGCCAGAAACGAGTTCTGTTGGTAGTTTTTACAGTACCCCGGTAGGCAGCTGAAAGGCACCACAAAAGTTGTTCTACCTGCTTTCTGGGCTGAGATGGGGATCAGCTGAATTTTGGACTCGGCTGGTGACAAAATGTTCCAAACACACCCCATGCACAACTCCACCGGGGAAGGTGCCAGAAACAAGTTCTGTTGGTAGTTTTTTACAGTACCCCGGTAGGCAGCTGAAAGGCACCACAAAACTTGTTCTACCTGCTTTCTGGGCTGAGATGGGGAATCGCTGAATTTTGGACTCGGCTGCTGACAAAATGTTCCAAACACACCCCATGCACAACTCCACCGGGGAAGGTGCCAGAAACGAGTTCTGTTGGTAGTTTTTACACTACCCCGGTAGGCAGCTGAAAGGCACCACAAAACTTGTTCTACCTGCTTTCTGGGCTGAGATGGGGAACGGCTGAATTTTGGACTCGGCTGGTAACAAAATGTTCCAAACACACCTCATGCACACCTCCACCGGCGAAGGTGCCAGAAACGAGTTCTGTTGGTAGTTTTTACACTACCCCGGTAGGCAGCTGAAAGGCACCACAAAACTTGTTCTACCTGCTTTCTGGGCTGAGATGGGGAACCGCTGAATTTTGGACTCGGCTGGTGACAAAATGTTCCAAACACACCCCATGCACAACTCCACCGGGGAAGGTGCCAGAAACGAGTTCTGTTGGTAGTTTTTACACTACCCCGGTAGGCACCTGAAAGGCACCACAAAACTTGTTCTACCTGCTTTCTGGGCTGAGATGGGGAATCGCTGAATTTTGGACTCGGCTGGTGACAAAATGTTCCAAACACACCCCATGCACAACTCCACCGGGGAAGGTGCCAGAAACGAGTTCTGTTGGTAGTTTTTACACTACCCCGGTAGGCAGCTGAAAGGCACCACAAAACTTGTTCTACCTGCTTTCTGGGCTGAGATGGGGAATCGCTGAATTTTGGACTCGGCTGGTAACAAAATGTTCCAAACACACCCCATGCACAACTCCACCGGGGAAGGTGCCAGAAACGAGTTCTGTTGGTAGTTTTTACACTACCCCGGTAGGCAGCTGAAAGGCACCACAAAACTTGTTCTACCTGCTTTCTGGGCTGAGATGGGGAATCGCTGAATTTTGGACTCGGCTGGTGACAAAATGTTCCAAACACACCCCATGCACAACTCCACCGGGGAAGGTGCCAGAAACGAGTTCTGTTGGTAGTTTTTACAGTACCCCGGTAGGCACCTGAAAGGCACCACAAAACTTGTTCTACCTGCTTTCTGGGCTGAGATGGGGAACGGCTGAATTTTGGACTCGGCTGGTGACAAAATGTTCCAAACACACCCCATGCACAACTCCACCGGGGAAGGTGCCAGAAAGGAGTTCTGTTGGTAGTTTTTACAGTACCCCGGTAGGCAGCTGAAAGGCACCACAAAACTTGTTCTACCTGCTTTCTGGGCTGAGATGGGGAATCGCTGAATTTTGGACTCGGCTGCTGACAAAATGTTCCAAACACACCCCATGCACAACTCCACCGGGGAAGGTGCCAGAAACGAGTTCTGTTGGTAGTTTTTACACTACCCCGGTAGGCAGCTGAAAGGCACCACAAAACTTGTTCTACCTGCTTTCTGGGCTGAGATGGGGAATCGCTGAATTTTGGACTCGGCTGGTAACAAAATGTTCCAAACACACCCCATGCACAACTCCACCGGGGAAGGTGCCAGAAACGAGTTCTGTTGGTAGTTTTTACACTACCCCGGTAGGCAAGAGAAAGGCACCACAAAACTTGTTCTACCTGCTTTCTGGGCTTGAGATGGAGAATCGCTGAATTTTGGACTCGGCTGGTGACAAAATGTTCCAAACACACCCCATGCACAACTCCACCGGGGAAGGTGCCAGAAACGAGTTCTGTTGGTAGTTTTTACACTACCCCGGTAGGCAGCTGAAAGGCACCACAAAACTTGTTCTACCTGCTTTCTGGGCTGAGATGGGGAATCGCTGAATTTTGGACTCGGCTGCTGACAAAATGTTCCAAACACACCCCATGCACAACTCCACCGGGGAAGGTGCCAGAAACGAGTTCTGTTGGTAGTTTTTACACTACCCCGGTAGGCAAGAGAAAGGCACCACAAAACTTGTTCTACCTGCTTTCTGGGCTGAGATGGAGAATCGCTGAATTTTGGACTCGGCTGGTGACAAAATGTTCCAAACACACCCCATGCACAACTCCACCGGGGAAGGTGCCAGAAACGAGTTCTGTTGGTAGTTTTTACACTACCCCGGTAGGCAGCTGAAAGGCACCACAAAAGTTGTTCTACCTGCTTTCTGGGCTGAGATGGGGAATCGCTGAATTTTGGACTCGGCTGGTGACAAAATGTTCCAAACACACCCCATGCACAACTCCACCGGGGAAGGTGCCAGAAAGGAGTTCTCTTGGTAGTTTTTACACTACCCCGGTAGGCAAGAGAAAGGCACCACAAAACTTGTTCTACCTGCTTTCTGGGCTGAGATGGGGAATCGCTGAATTTTGGACTCGGCTGGTGACAAAATGTTCCAAACACACCCCATGCACAACTCCACCGGAGAAGGTGCCAGAAACGAGTTCTGTTGGTAGTTTTTACAGTACCCCTGTAGGCAGCTGAAAGGCACCACAAAACTTGTTCTACCTGCTTTCTGGGCTGAGATGGGGATCAGCTGAATTTTGGACTCGGCTGGTGACAAAATGTTCCAAACACACCCCATGCACAACTCCACCGGGGAAGGTGCCAGAAACAAGTTCTGTTGGTAGTTTTTACAGTACCCCGGTAGGCAGCTGAAAGGCACCACAAAACTTGTTCTACCTGCTTTCTGGGCTGAGATGGGGAATCGCTGAATTTTGGACTCGGCTGGTGACAAAATGTTCCAAACACACCCCATGCACAACTCCACCGGGGAAGGTGCCAGAAACGAGTTCTGTTGGTAGTTTTTACACTACCCCGGTAGGCAGCTGAAAGGCACCACAAAAGTTTTTCTACCTGCTTTCTGGGCTGAGATGGGGAATCGCTGAATTTTGGACACGGCTGGTGACAAAATGTTTCAAACACACCCCATGCACAACTCCACCGGGGAAGGTGCCAGAAACGAGTTCTGTTGGTAGTTTTTACACTACCCCGGTAGGCAGCTGAAAGGCACCACAAAAGTTGTTCTACCTGCTTTCTGGGCTGAGATGGGGAACGGCTGAATTTTGGACTCGGCTGGTAACAAAATGTTCCAAACACACCCCATGCACAACTCCACCGGGGAAGGTGCCAGAAACGAGTTCTGTTGGTAGTTTTTACACTACCCCGGTAGGCAGCTGAAAGGCACCACAAAAGTTGTTCTACCTGCTTTCTGGGCTGAGATGGGGAACGGCTGAATTTTGGACTCGGCTGGTGACAAAATGTTCCAAACACACCCCATGCACAACTCCACCGGGGAAGGTGCCAGAAAGGAGTTCTGTTGGTAGTTTTTACAGTACCCCGGTAGGCAGCTGAAAGGCACCACAAAAGTTGTTCTACCTGCTTTCTGGGCTGAGATGGGGAATCGCTGAATTTTGGACACGGCTGGTGACAAAATGTTCCAAACACACCCCATGCACAACTCCACCGGGGAAGGTGCCAGAAACGAGTTCTGTTGGTAGTTTTTACACTACCCCGGTAGGCAGCTGAAAGGCACCACAAAACTTGTTCTACCTGCTTTCTGGGCTGAGATGGGGAACGGCTGAATTTTGGACTCGGCTGGTAACAAAATGTTCCAAACACACCCCATGCACAACTCCACCGGGGAAGGTGCCAGAAACGAGTTCTGTTGGTAGTTTTTACACTACCCCGGTAGGCAGCTGAAAGGCACCACAAAACTTGTTCTACCTGCTTTCTGGGCTGAGATGGGGAATCGCTGAATTTTGGACTCGGCTGGTGACAAAATGTTCCAAACACACGCCATGCACAACTCCACCGGGGAAGGTGCCAGAAACGAGTTCTGTTGGTAGTTTTTACACTACCCCGGTAGGCAGCTGAAAGGCACCACAAAACTTGTTCTACCTGCTTTCTGGGCTGAGATGGGGAACGGCTGAATTTTGGTCTCGGCTGGTGACAAAATGTTCCAAACACACCCCATGCACAACTCCACCGGGGAAGGTGCCAGAAACGAGTTCTGTTGGTAGTTTTTACACTACCCCGGTAGGCAGCTGAAAGGCACCACAAAACTTGTTCTACCTGCTTTCTGGGCTGAGATGGGGAACGGCTGAATTTTGGTCTCGGCTGGTAACAAAATGTTCCAAACACACCTCATGCACAACTCCACCGGGGAAGGTGCCAGAAATGAGTTCTGTTGGTAGTTTTTACACTACCCCGGTAGGCAGCTGAAAGGCACCACAAAAGTTGTTCTACCTGCTTTCTGGGCTGAGATGGGGAACCGCTGAATTTTGGACTCGGCTGGTGACAAAATGTTCCAAACACACCCCATGCACAACTCCACCGGGGAAGGTGCCAGAAACGAGTTCTGTTGGTAGTTTTTACACTACCCCGGTAGGCACCTGAAAGGCACCACAAAAGTTGTTGTACCTGCTTTCTGGGCTGAGATGGGGAATCGCTGAATTTTGGACTCGGCTGGTGACAAAATGTTCGAAACACACCCCATGCACACCTCCACCGGCAAAGGTGCCAGAAAGGAGTTCTGTTGGTAGTTTTTACACTACCCCGGTAGGCAGCTGAAAGGCACCACAAAACTTGTTCTACCTGCTTTCTGGGCTGAGATGGGGAATCGCTGAATTTTGGACTCGGCTGGTGACAAAATGTTCCAAAAACACCCCATGCACAACTCCACCGGGGAAGGTGCCAGAAACGAGTTCTGTTGGTAGTTTTTACACTACCCCGGTAGGCAGCTGAAAGGCACCACAAAACTTGTTCTACCTGCTTTCTGGGCTGAGATGGGGAATCGCTGAATTTTGGACTCGGCTGGTGACAAAATGTTCCAAACACACCCCATGCACAACTCCACCGGGGAAGGTGCCAGAAACGAGTTCTGTTGGTAGTTTTTACACTACCCCAGTAGGCAGCTGAAAGGCACCACAAAACTTGTTCTACCTGCTTTCTGGGCTGAGATGGGGAACGGCTGAATTTTGGACTCGGCTGGTAACAAAATGTTCCAAACACACCCCATGCACACCTCCACCGGCAAAGGTGCCAGAAACGAGTTCTGTTGGTAGTTTTTACACTACCCCGGTAGGCAAGAGAAAGGCACCACAAAACTTGTTCTACCTGCTTTCTGGGCTGAGATGGAGAATCGCTGAATTTTGGACTCGGCTGGTGACAAAATGTTCCAAACACACCCCATGCACAACTCCACCGGGGAAGGTGCCAGAAACGAGTTCTGTTGGTAGTTTTTACACTACGCCGGTAGGCAGCTGAAAGGCACCACAAAACTTGTTCTACCTGCTTTCTGGGCTGAGATGGGGAATCGCTGAATTTTGGACTCGGCTGGTGACAAAATGTTCCAAACACACCCCATGCACAACTCCAGCGGGGAAGGTGCCAGAAAGGAGTTCTGTTGGTAGTTTTTACAGTACCCCGGTAGGCACCTGAAAGGCACCACAAAACTTGTTCTACCTGCTTTCTGGGCTGAGATGGGGAATCGCTGAATTTTGGACTCGGCTGGTGACAAAATGTTCCAAACACACCCCATGCACAACTCCACCGGAGAAGGTGCCAGAAACGAGTTCTGTTGGTAGTTTTTACAGTACCCCGGTAGGCAGCTGAAAGGCACCACAAAAGTTGTTCTACCTGCTTTCTGGGCTGAGATGGGGATCAGCTGAATTTTGGACTCGGCTGGTGACAAAATGTTCCAAACACACCCCATGCACAACTCCACCGGGGAAGGTGCCAGAAACAAGTTCTGTTGGTAGTTTTTACAGTACCCCGGTAGGCAGCTGAAAGGCACCACAAAACTTGTTCTACCTGCTTTCTGGGCTGAGATGGGGAATCGCTGAATTTTGGACTCGGCTGGTGACAAAATGTTCCAAACACACCCCATGCACAACTCCACCGGGGAAGGTGCCAGAAACGAGTTCTGTTGGTAGTTTTTACACTACCCCGGTAGGCAGCTGAAAGGCACCACAAAAGTTTTTCTACCTGCTTTCTGGGCTGAGATGGGGAATCGCTGAATTTTGGACACGGCTGGTGACAAAATGTTTCAAACACACCCCATGCACAACTCCACCGGGGAAGGTGCCAGAAACGAGTTCTGTTGGTAGTTTTTACACTACCCCGGTAGGCAGCTGAAAGGCACCACAAAAGTTGTTCTACCTGCTTTCTGGGCTGAGATGGGGAACGGCTGAATTTTGGACTCGGCTGGTAACAAAATGTTCCAAACACACCCCATGCACAACTCCACCGGGGAAGGTGCCAGAAACGAGTTCTGTTGGTAGTTTTTACACTACCCCGGTAGGCAGCTGAAAGGCACCACAAAAGTTGTTCTACCTGCTTTCTGGGCTGAGATGGGGAATCGCTGAATTTTGGACTCGGCTGGTGACAAAATGTTCCAAACACACCCCATGCACAACTCCACCGGGGAAGGTGCCAGAAACGAGTTCTGTTGGTAGTTTTTACACTACCCCGGTAGGCAGCTGAAAGGCACCACAAAACTTGTTCTACCTGCTTTCTGGGCTGAGATGGGGAACGGCTGAATTTTGGTCTCGGCTGGTGACAAAATGTTCCAAACACACCCCATGCACAACTCCACCGGGGAAGGTGCCAGAAACGAGTTCTGTTGGTAGTTTTTACACTACCCCGGTAGGCAGCTGAAAGGCACCACAAAACTTGTTCTACCTGCTTTCTGGGCTGAGATGGGGAACGGCTGAATTTTGGACTCGGCTGGTAACAAAATGTTCCAAACACACCTCATGCACAACTCCACCGGGGAAGGTGCCAGAAATGAGTTCTGTTGGTAGTTTTTACACTACCCCGGTAGGCAGCTGAAAGGCACCACAAAACTTGTTCTACCTGCTTTCTGGGCTGAGATGGGGAACGGCTGAATTTTGGACTCGGCTGGTGACAAAATGTTCCAAACACACCCCATGCACAACTCCACCGGGGAAGGTGCCAGAAACGAGTTCTGTTGGTAGTTTTTACACTACCCCGGTAGGCACCTGAAAGGCACCACAAAAGTTGTTGTACCTGCTTTCTGGGCTGAGATGGGGAATCGCTGAATTTTGGACTCGGCTGGTGACAAAATGTTCGAAACACACCCCATGCACACCTCCACCGGCAAAGGTGCCAGAAAGGAGTTCTGTTGGTAGTTTTTACACTACCCCGGTAGGCAGCTGAAAGGCACCACAAAACTTGTTCTACCTGCTTTCTGGGCTGAGATGGGGATCAGCTGAATTTTGGACTCGGCTGGTGACAAAATGTTCCAAACACACCCCATGCACAACTCCACCGGGGAAGGTGCCAGAAACAAGTTCTGTTGGTAGTTTTTACAGTACCCCGGTAGGCAGCTGAAAGGCACCACAAAACTTGTTCTACCTGCTTTCTGGGCTGAGATGGGGAATCGCTGAATTTTGGACTCGGCTGGTGACAAAATGTTCCAAACACACCCCATGCACAACTCCACCGGGGAAGGTGCCAGAAACGAGTTCTGTTGGTAGTTTTTACACTACCCCGGTAGGCAGCTGAAAGGCACCACAAAAGTTTTTCTACCTGCTTTCTGGGCTGAGATGGGGAATCGCTGAATTTTGGACACGGCTGGTGACAAAATGTTTCAAACACACCCCATGCACAACTCCACCGGGGAAGGTGCCAGAAACGAGTTCTGTTGGTAGTTTTTACACTACCCCGGTAGGCAGCTGAAAGGCACCACAAAAGTTGTTCTACCTGCTTTCTGGGCTGAGATGGGGAACGGCTGAATTTTGGACTCGGCTGGTAACAAAATGTTCCAAACACACCCCATGCACAACTCCACCGGGGAAGGTGCCAGAAACGAGTTCTGTTGGTAGTTTTTACACTACCCCGGTAGGCAGCTGAAAGGCACCACAAAAGTTGTTCTACCTGCTTTCTGGGCTGAGATGGGGAATCGCTGAATTTTGGACTCGGCTGGTGACAAAATGTTCCAAACACACGCCATGCACAACTCCACCGGGGAAGGTGCCAGAAACGAGTTCTGTTGGTAGTTTTTACACTACCCCGGTAGGCAGCTGAAAGGCACCACAAAACTTGTTCTACCTGCTTTCTGGGCTGAGATGGGGAACGGCTGAATTTTGGTCTCGGCTGGTGACAAAATGTTCCAAACACACCCCATGCACAACTCCACCGGGGAAGGTGCCAGAAACGAGTTCTGTTGGTAGTTTTTACACTACCCCGGTAGGCAGCTGAAAGGCACCACAAAACTTGTTGTACCTGCTTTCTGGGCTGAGATGGGGAACGGCTGAATTTTGGACTCGGCTGGTAACAAAATGTTCCAAACACACCTCATGCACAACTCCACCGGGGAAGGTGCCAGAAATGAGTTCTGTTGGTAGTTTTTACACTACCCCGGTAGGCAGCTGAAAGGCACCACAAAACTTGTTCTACCTGCTTTCTGGGCTGAGATGGGGAACCGCTGAATTTTGGACTCGGCTGGTGACAAAATGTTCCAAACACACCCCATGCACAACTCCACCGGGGAAGGTGCCAGAAACGAGTTCTGTTGGTAGTTTTTACACTACCCCGGTAGGCACCTGAAAGGCACCACAAAAGTTGTTGTACCTGCTTTCTGGGCTGAGATGGGGAATCGCTGAATTTTGGACTCGGCTGGTGACAAAATGTTCGAAACACACCCCATGCACACCTCCACCGGCAAAGGTGCCAGAAACGAGTTCTGTTGGTAGTTTTTACACTACCCCGGTAGGCAGCTGAAAGGCACCACAAAACTTGTTCTACCTGCTTTCTGGGCTGAGATGGGGAATCGCTGAATTTTGGACTCGGCTGGTGACAAAATGTTCCAAACACACCCCATGCACAACTCCACCGGGGAAGGTGCCAGAAACGAGTTCTGTTGGTAGTTTTTACACTACCCCGGTAGGCAGCTGAAAGGCACCACAAAACTTGTTCTACCTGCTTTCTGGGCTGAGATGGGGAATCGCTGAATTTTGGACTCGGCTGGTAACAAAATGTTCCAAACACACCCCATGCACAACTCCACCGGGGAAGGTGCCAGAAACGAGTTCTGTTGGTAGTTTTTACACTACCCCGGTAGGCAGCTGAAAGGCACCACAAAACTTGTTCTACCTGCTTTCTGGGCTGAGATGGGGAATCGCTGAATTTTGGACTCGGCTGGTGACAAAATGTTCCAAACACACCCCATGCACAACTCCACCGGGGAAGGTGCCAGAAACGAGTTCTGTTGGTAGTTTTTACAGTACCCCGGTAGGCACCTGAAAGGCACCACAAAACTTGTTCTACCTGCTTTCTGGGCTGAGATGGGGAACGGCTGAATTTTGGACTCGGCTGGTGACAAAATGTTCCAAACACACCCCATGCACAACTCCACCGGGGAAGGTGCCAGAAAGGAGTTCTGTTGGTAGTTTTTACAGTACCCCGGTAGGCAGCTGAAAGGCACCACAAAACTTGTTCTACCTGCTTTCTGGGCTGAGATGGGGAATCGCTGAATTTTGGACTCGGCTGCTGACAAAATGTTCCAAACACACCCCATGCACAACTCCACCGGGGAAGGTGCCAGAAACGAGTTCTGTTGGTAGTTTTTACACTACCCCGGTAGGCAGCTGAAAGGCACCACAAAACTTGTTCTACCTGCTTTCTGGGCTGAGATGGGGAATCGCTGAATTTTGGACTCGGCTGGTAACAAAATGTTCCAAACACACCCCATGCACAACTCCACCGGGGAAGGTGCCAGAAACGAGTTCTGTTGGTAGTTTTTACACTACCCCGGTAGGCAAGAGAAAGGCACCACAAAACTTGTTCTACCTGCTTTCTGGGCTTGAGATGGAGAATCGCTGAATTTTGGACTCGGCTGGTGACAAAATGTTCCAAACACACCCCATGCACAACTCCACCGGGGAAGGTGCCAGAAACGAGTTCTGTTGGTAGTTTTTACACTACCCCGGTAGGCAGCTGAAAGGCACCACAAAACTTGTTCTACCTGCTTTCTGGGCTGAGATGGGGAATCGCTGAATTTTGGACTCGGCTGCTGACAAAATGTTCCAAACACACCCCATGCACAACTCCACCGGGGAAGGTGCCAGAAACGAGTTCTGTTGGTAGTTTTTACACTACCCCGGTAGGCAAGAGAAAGGCACCACAAAACTTGTTCTACCTGCTTTCTGGGCTGAGATGGAGAATCGCTGAATTTTGGACTCGGCTGGTGACAAAATGTTCCAAACACACCCCATGCACAACTCCACCGGGAAGGTGCCAGAAACGAGTTCTGTTGGTAGTTTTTACACTACGCCGGTAGGCAGCTGAAAGGCACCACAAAAGTTGTTCTACCTGCTTTCTGGGCTGAGATGGGGAATCGCTGAATTTTGGACTCGGCTGGTGACAAAATGTTCCAAACACACCCCATGCACAACTCCACCGGGGAAGGTGCCAGAAAGGAGTTCTCTTGGTAGTTTTTACACTACCCCGGTAGGCAAGAGAAAGGCACCACAAAACTTGTTCTACCTGCTTTCTGGGCTGAGATGGGGAATCGCTGAATTTTGGACTCGGCTGGTGACAAAAATGTTCCAAACACACCCCATGCACAACTCCACCGGAGAAGGTGCCAGAAACGAGTTCTGTTGGTAGTTTTTACAGTACCCCGGTAGGCAGCTGAAAGGCACCACAAAACTTGTTCTACCTGCTTTCTGGGCTGAGATGGGGATCAGCTGAATTTTGGACTCGGCTGGTGACAAAATGTTCCAAACACACCCCATGCACAACTCCACCGGGGAAGGTGCCAGAAACAAGTTCTGTTGGTAGTTTTTACAGTACCCCGGTAGGCAGCTGAAAGGCACCACAAACTTGTTCTACCTGCTTTCTGGGCTGAGATGGGGAATCGCTGAATTTTGGACTCGGCTGGTGACAAAATGTTCCAAACACACCCCATGCACAACTCCACCGGGGAAGGTGCCAGAAACGAGTTCTGTTGGTAGTTTTTACACTACCCCGGTAGGCAGCTGAAAGGCACCACAAAAGTTTTTCTACCTGCTTTCTGGGCTGAGATGGGGAATCGCTGAATTTTGGACACGGCTGGTGACAAAATGTTTCAAACACACCCCATGCACAACTCCACCGGGGAAGGTGCCAGAAACGAGTTCTGTTGGTAGTTTTTACACTACCCCGGTAGGCAGCTGAAAGGCACCACAAAAGTTGTTCTACCTGCTTTCTGGGCTGAGATGGGGAATCGCTGAATTTTGGACTCGGCTGGTAACAAAATGTTCCAAACACACCCCATGCACAACTCCACCGGGGAAGGTGCCAGAAACGAGTTCTGTTGGTAGTTTTTACACTACCCCGGTAGGCAGCTGAAAGGCACCACAAAAGTTGTTCTACCTGCTTTCTGGGCTGAGATGGGGAACGGCTGAATTTTGGACTCGGCTGGTGACAAAATGTTCCAAACACACCCCATGCACAACTCCACCGGGGAAGGTGCCAGAAAGGAGTTCTGTTGGTAGTTTTTACAGTACCCCGGTAGGCAGCTGAAAGGCACCACAAAAGTTGTTCTACCTGCTTTCTGGGCTGAGATGGGGAATCGCTGAATTTTGGACACGGCTGGTGACAAAATGTTCCAAACACACCCCATGCACAACTCCACCGGGGAAGGTGCCAGAAACGAGTTCTGTTGGTAGTTTTTACACTACCCCGGTAGGCAGCTGAAAGGCACCACAAAACTTGTTCTACCTGCTTTCTGGGCTGAGATGGGGAACGGCTGAATTTTGGACTCGGCTGGTAACAAAATGTTCCAAACACACCCCATGCACAACTCCACCGGGGAAGGTGCCAGAAACGAGTTCTGTTGGTAGTTTTTACACTACCCCGGTAGGCAGCTGAAAGGCACCACAAAACTTGTTCTACCTGCTTTCTGGGCTGAGATGGGGAATCGCTGAATTTTGGACTCGGCTGGTGACAAAATGTTCCAAACACACGCCATGCACAACTCCACCGGGGAAGGTGCCAGAAACGAGTTCTGTTGGTAGTTTTTACACTACCCCGGTAGGCAGCTGAAAGGCACCACAAAACTTGTTCTACCTGCTTTCTGGGCTGAGATGGGGAACGGCTGAATTTTGGTCTCGGCTGGTGACAAAATGTTCCAAACACACCCCATGCACAACTCCACCGGGGAAGGTGCCAGAAACGAGTTCTGTTGGTAGTTTTTACACTACCCCGGTAGGCAGCTGAAAGGCACCACAAAACTTGTTCTACCTGCTTTCTGGGCTGAGATGGGGAACGGCTGAATTTTGGTCTCGGCTGGTAACAAAATGTTCCAAACACACCTCATGCACAACTCCACCGGGGAAGGTGCCAGAAATGAGTTCTGTTGGTAGTTTTTACACTACCCCGGTAGGCACCTGAAAGGCACCACAAAAGTTGTTCTACCTGCTTTCTGGGCTGAGATGGGGAACCGCTGAATTTTGGACTCGGCTGGTGACAAAATGTTCCAAACACACCCCATGCAC
Organism: Falco cherrug; assembly: GCF_023634085.1. Taxonomy (NCBI): domain Eukaryota; kingdom Metazoa; phylum Chordata; class Aves; order Falconiformes; family Falconidae; genus Falco; species Falco cherrug. Next base: position 59,945 of record NW_026599395.1, on the reverse strand, counting down.
AACTCCACCGGGGAAGGTGCCAGAAACGAGTTCTGTTGGTAGTTTTTACACTACCCCGGTAGGCACCTGAAAGGCACCACAAAAGTTGTTGTACCTGCTTTCTGGGCTGAGATGGGGAATCGCTGAATTTTGGACTCGGCTGGTGACAAAATGTTCGAAACACACCCCATGCACACCTCCACCGGCAAAGGTGCCAGAAAGGAGTTCTGTTGGTAGTTTTTACACTACCCCGGTAGGCAGCTGAAAGGCACCACAAAACTTGTTCTACCTGCTTTCTGGGCTGAGATGGGGAATCGCTGAATTTTGGACTCGGCTGGTGACAAAATGTTCCAAAAACACCCCATGCACAACTCCACCGGGGAAGGTGCCAGAAACGAGTTCTGTTGGTAGTTTTTACACTACCCCGGTAGGCAGCTGAAAGGCACCACAAAACTTGTTCTACCTGCTTTCTGGGCTGAGATGGGGAATCGCTGAATTTTGGACTCGGCTGGTGACAAAATGTTCCAAACACACCCCATGCACAACTCCACCGGGGAAGGTGCCAGAAACGAGTTCTGTTGGTAGTTTTTACACTACCCCAGTAGGCAGCTGAAAGGCACCACAAAACTTGTTCTACCTGCTTTCTGGGCTGAGATGGGGAACGGCTGAATTTTGGACTCGGCTGGTAACAAAATGTTCCAAACACACCCCATGCACACCTCCACCGGCAAAGGTGCCAGAAACGAGTTCTGTTGGTAGTTTTTACACTACCCCGGTAGGCAAGAGAAAGGCACCACAAAACTTGTTCTACCTGCTTTCTGGGCTGAGATGGAGAATCGCTGAATTTTGGACTCGGCTGGTGACAAAATGTTCCAAACACACCCCATGCACAACTCCACCGGGGAAGGTGCCAGAAACGAGTTCTGTTGGTAGTTTTTACACTACGCCGGTAGGCAGCTGAAAGGCACCACAAAACTTGTTCTACCTGCTTTCTGGGCTGAGATGGGGAATCGCTGAATTTTGGACTCGGCTGGTGACAAAATGTTCCAAACACACCCCATGCACAACTCCAGCAGGGAAGGTGCCAGAAAGGAGTTCTGTTGGTAGTTTTTACAGTACCCCGGTAGGCACCTGAAAGGCACCACAAAACTTGTTCTACCTGCTTTCTGGGCTGAGATGGGGAATCGCTGAATTTTGGACTCGGCTGGTGACAAAATGTTCCAAACACACCCCATGCACAACTCCACCGGAGAAGGTGCCAGAAACGAGTTCTGTTGGTAGTTTTTACAGTACCCCGGTAGGCAGCTGAAAGGCACCACAAAAGTTGTTCTACCTGCTTTCTGGGCTGAGATGGGGATCAGCTGAATTTTGGACTCGGCTGCTGACAAAATGTTCCAAACACACCCCATGCACAACTCCACCGGGGAAGGTGCCAGAAACAAGTTCTGTTGGTAGTTTTTACAGTACCCCGGTAGGCAGCTGAAAGGCACCACAAAACTTGTTCTACCTGCTTTCTGGGCTGAGATGGGGAATCGCTGAATTTTGGACTCGGCTGCTGAAAAAATGTTCCAAACACACCCCATGCACAACTCCACCGGGGAAGGTGCCAGAAACGAGTTCTGTTGGTAGTTTTTACACTACCCCGGTAGGCAGCTGAAAGGCACCACAAAAGTTGTTCTACCTGCTTTCTGGGCTGAGATGGGGAATCGCTGAATTTTGGACACGGCTGGTGACAAAATGTTCCAAACACACCCCATGCACAACTCCACCGGGGAAGGTGCCAGAAACGAGTTCTGTTGGTAGTTTTTACACTACCCCGGTAGGCAGCTGAAAGGCACCACAAAACTTGTTCTACCTGCTTTCTGGGCTGAGATGGGGAACGGCTGAATTTTGGACTCGGCTGGTAACAAAATGTTCCAAACACACCCCATGCACAACTCCACCGGGGAAGGTGCCAGAAACGAGTTCTGTTGGTAGTTTTTACACTACCCCGGTAGGCAGCTGAAAGGCACCACAAAACTTGTTCTACCTGCTTTCTGGGCTGAGATGGGGAATCGCTGAATTTTGGACTCGGCTGGTGACAAAATGTTCCAAACACACGCCATGCACAACTCCACCGGGGAAGGTGCCAGAAACGAGTTCTGTTGGTAGTTTTTACACTACCCCGGTAGGCAGCTGAAAGGCACCACAAAACTTGTTCTACCTGCTTTCTGGGCTGAGATGGGGAACGGCTGAATTTTGGTCTCGGCTGGTGACAAAATGTTCCAAACACACCCCATGCACAACTCCACCGGGGAAGGTGCCAGAAACGAGTTCTGTTGGTAGTTTTTACACTACCCCGGTAGGCAGCTGAAAGGCACCACAAAACTTGTTCTACCTGCTTTCTGGGCTGAGATGGGGAACGGCTGAATTTTGGTCTCGGCTGGTAACAAAATGTTCCAAACACACCTCATGCACAACTCCACCGGGGAAGGTGCCAGAAATGAGTTCTGTTGGTAGTTTTTACACTACCCCGGTAGGCACCTGAAAGGCACCACAAAAGTTGTTCTACCTGCTTTCTGGGCTGAGATGGGGAACCGCTGAATTTTGGACTCGGCTGGTGACAAAATGTTCCAAACACACCCCATGCACAACTCCACCGGGGAAGGTGCCAGAAACGAGTTCTGTTGGTAGTTTTTACACTACCCCGGTAGGCACCTGAAAGGCACCACAAAAGTTGTTGTACCTGCTTTCTGGGCTGAGATGGGGAATCGCTGAATTTTGGACTCGGCTGGTGACAAAATGTTCGAAACACACCCCATGCACACCTCCACCGGCAAAGGTGCCAGAAAGGAGTTCTGTTGGTAGTTTTTACACTACCCCGGTAGGCAGCTGAAAGGCACCACAAAACTTGTTCTACCTGCTTTCTGGGCTGAGATGGGGAATCGCTGAATTTTGGACTCGGCTGGTGACAAAATGTTCCAAAAACACCCCATGCACAACTCCACCGGGGAAGGTGCCAGAAACGAGTTCTGTTGGTAGTTTTTACACTACCCCGGTAGGCAGCTGAAAGGCACCACAAAACTTGTTCTACCTGCTTTCTGGGCTGAGATGGGGAATCGCTGAATTTTGGACTCGGCTGGTGACAAAATGTTCCAAACACACCCCATGCACAACTCCACCGGGGAAGGTGCCAGAAACGAGTTCTGTTGGTAGTTTTTACACTACCCCAGTAGGCAGCTGAAAGGCACCACAAAACTTGTTCTACCTGCTTTCTGGGCTGAGATGGGGAACGGCTGAATTTTGGACTCGGCTGGTAACAAAATGTTCCAAACACACCCCATGCACACCTCCACCGGCAAAGGTGCCAGAAACGAGTTCTGTTGGTAGTTTTTACACTACCCCGGTAGGCAAGAGAAAGGCACCACAAAACTTGTTCTACCTGCTTTCTGGGCTGAGATGGAGAATCGCTGAATTTTGGACTCGGCTGGTGACAAAATGTTCCAAACACACCCCATGCACAACTCCACCGGGGAAGGTGCCAGAAACGAGTTCTGTTGGTAGTTTTTACACTACGCCGGTAGGCAGCTGAAAGGCACCACAAAACTTGTTCTACCTGCTTTCTGGGCTGAGATGGGGAATCGCTGAATTTTGGACTCGGCTGGTGACAAAATGTTCCAAACACACCCCATGCACAACTCCAGCGGGGAAGGTGCCAGAAAGGAGTTCTGTTGGTAGTTTTTACAGTACCCCGGTAGGCACCTGAAAGGCACCACAAAACTTGTTCTACCTGCTTTCTGGGCTGAGATGGGGAATCGCTGAATTTTGGACTCGGCTGGTGACAAAATGTTCCAAACACACCCCATGCACAACTCCACCGGAGAAGGTGCCAGAAACGAGTTCTGTTGGTAGTTTTTACAGTACCCCGGTAGGCAGCTGAAAGGCACCACAAAAGTTGTTCTACCTGCTTTCTGGGCTGAGATGGGGATCAGCTGAATTTTGGACTCGGCTGGTGACAAAATGTTCCAAACACACCCCATGCACAACTCCACCGGGGAAGGTGCCAGAAACAAGTTCTGTTGGTAGTTTTTACAGTACCCCGGTAGGCAGCTGAAAGGCACCACAAAACTTGTTCTACCTGCTTTCTGGGCTGAGATGGGGAATCGCTGAATTTTGGACTCGGCTGCTGAAAAAATGTTCCAAACACACCCCATGCACAACTCCACCGGGGAAGGTGCCAGAAACGAGTTCTGTTGGTAGTTTTTACACTACCCCGGTAGGCAGCTGAAAGGCACCACAAAAGTTTTTCTACCTGCTTTCTGGGCTGAGATGGGGAATCGCTGAATTTTGGACACGGCTGGTGACAAAATGTTTCAAACACACCCCATGCACAACTCCACCGGGGAAGGTGCCAGAAACGAGTTCTGTTGGTAGTTTTTACACTACCCCGGTAGGCAGCTGAAAGGCACCACAAAAGTTGTTCTACCTGCTTTCTGGGCTGAGATGGGGAACGGCTGAATTTTGGACTCGGCTGGTAACAAAATGTTCCAAACACACCCCATGCACAACTCCACCGGGGAAGGTGCCAGAAACGAGTTCTGTTGGTAGTTTTTACACTACCCCGGTAGGCAGCTGAAAGGCACCACAAAAGTTGTTCTACCTGCTTTCTGGGCTGAGATGGGGAATCGCTGAATTTTGGACTCGGCTGGTGACAAAATGTTCCAAACACACGCCATGCACAACTCCACCGGGGAAGGTGCCAGAAACGAGTTCTGTTGGTAGTTTTTACACTACCCCGGTAGGCAGCTGAAAGGCACCACAAAACTTGTTCTACCTGCTTTCTGGGCTGAGATGGGGAACGGCTGAATTTTGGTCTCGGCTGGTGACAAAATGTTCCAAACACACCCCATGCACAACTCCACCGGGGAAGGTGCCAGAAACGAGTTCTGTTGGTAGTTTTTACACTACCCCGGTAGGCACCTGAAAGGCACCACAAAAGTTGTTGTACCTGCTTTCTGGGCTGAGATGGGGAATCGCTGAATTTTGGACTCGGCTGGTGACAAAATGTTCGAAACACACCCCATGCACACCTCCACCGGCAAAGGTGCCAGAAAGGAGTTCTGTTGGTAGTTTTTACACTACCCCGGTAGGCAGCTGAAAGGCACCACAAAACTTGTTCTACCTGCTTTCTGGGCTGAGATGGGGAATCGCTGAATTTTGGACTCGGCTGGTGACAAAATGTTCCAAAAACACCCCATGCACAACTCCACCGGGGAAGGTGCCAGAAACGAGTTCTGTTGGTAGTTTTTACACTACCCCGGTAGGCAGCTGAAAGGCACCACAAAACTTGTTCTACCTGCTTTCTGGGCTGAGATGGGGAATCGCTGAATTTTGGACTCGGCTGGTGACAAAATGTTCCAAACACACCCCATGCACAACTCCACCGGGGAAGGTGCCAGAAACGAGTTCTGTTGGTAGTTTTTACACTACCCCAGTAGGCAGCTGAAAGGCACCACAAAACTTGTTCTACCTGCTTTCTGGGCTGAGATGGGGAACGGCTGAATTTTGGACTCGGCTGGTAACAAAATGTTCCAAACACACCCCATGCACACCTCCACCGGCAAAGGTGCCAGAAACGAGTTCTGTTGGTAGTTTTTACACTACCCCGGTAGGCAGCTGAAAGGCACCACAAAACTTGTTCTACCTGCTTTCTGGGCTGAGATGGAGAATCGCTGAATTTTGGACTCGGCTGGTGACAAAATGTTCCAAACACACCCCATGCACAACTCCACCGGGGAAGGTGCCAGAAACGAGTTCTGTTGGTAGTTTTTACACTACGCCGGTAGGCAGCTGAAAGGCACCACAAAACTTGTTCTACCTGCTTTCTGGGCTGAGATGGGGAATCGCTGAATTTTGGACTCGGCTGGTGACAAAATGTTCCAAACACACCCCATGCACAACTCCAGCGGGGGAAGGTGCCAGAAAGGAGTTCTGTTGGTAGTTTTTACAGTACCCCGGTAGGCAGCTGAAAGGCACCACAAAACTTGTTCTACCTGCTTTCTGGGCTGAGATGGGGAATCGCTGAATTTGGACTCGGCTGGTGACAAAATGTTCCAAACACACCCCATGCACAACTCCACCGGAGAAGGTGCCAGAAACGAGTTCTGTTGGTAGTTTTTACAGTACCCCGGTAGGCAGCTGAAAGGCACCACAAAAGTTGTTCTACCTGCTTTCTGGGCTGAGATGGGGATCAGCTGAATTTTGGACTCGGCTGGTGACAAAATGTTCCAAACACACCCCATGCACAACTCCACCGGGGAAGGTGCCAGAAACAAGTTCTGTTGGTAGTTTTTACAGTACCCCGGTAGGCAGCTGAAAGGCACCACAAAACTTGTTCTACCTGCTTTCTGGGCTGAGATGGGGAATCGCTGAATTTTGGACTCGGCTGGTGACAAAATGTTCCAAACACACCCCATGCACAACTCCACCGGGGAAGGTGCCAGAAACGAGTTCTGTTGGTAGTTTTTACACTACCCCGGTAGGCAGCTGAAAGGCACCACAAAACTTGTTCTACCTGCTTTCTGGGCTGAGATGGGGAATCGCTGAATTTTGGACACGGCTGGTGACAAAATGTTTCAAACACACCCCATGCACAACTCCACCGGGGAAGGTGCCAGAAACGAGTTCTGTTGGTAGTTTTTACACTACCCCGGTAGGCAGCTGAAAGGCACCACAAAAGTTGTTCTACCTGCTTTCTGGGCTGAGATGGGGAACGGCTGAATTTTGGACTCGGCTGGTAACAAATGTTCCAAACACACCCCATGCACAACTCCACCGGGAAGGTGCCAGAAACGAGTTCTGTTGGTAGTTTTTACACTACCCCGGTAGGCAGCTGAAAGGCACCACAAAAGTTGTTCTACCTGCTTTCTGGGCTGAGATGGGGAACGGCTGAATTTTGGACTCGGCTGGTGACAAAATGTTCCAAACACACCCCATGCACAACTCCACCGGGGAAGGTGCCAGAAACGAGTTCTGTTGGTAGTTTTTACAGTACCCCGGTAGGCAGCTGAAAGGCACCACAAAACTTGTTCTACCTGCTTTCTGGGCTGAGATGGGGAACCGCTGAATTTTGGACTCGGCTGGTAACAAAATGTTCCAAACACACCCCATGCACACCTCCACCGGCAAAGGTGCCAGAAACGAGTTCTGTTGGTAGTTTTTACACTACCCCGGTAGGCAGCTGAAAGGCACCACAAAACTTGTTCTACCTGCTTTCTGGGCTGAGATGGGGAACCGCTGAATTTTGGACTCGGCTGGTGACAAAATGTTCCAAACACACCCCATGCACAACTCCACCGGGGAAGGTGCCAGAAACGAGTTCTGTTGGTAGTTTTTACACTACCCCGGTAGGCAGCTGAAAGGCACCACAAAACTTGTTGTACCTGCTTTCTGGGCTGAGATGGGGAATCGCTGAATTTTGGACTCGGCTGGTGACAAAATGTTCGAAACACACCCCATGCACAACTCCACCGGGGAAGGTGCCAGAACGAGTTCTGTTGGTAGTTTTTACACTACCCCGGTAGGCAGCTGAAAGGCACCACAAAACTTGTTCTACCTGCTTTCTGGGCTGAGATGGGGAATCGCTGAATTTTGGACTCGGCTGGTGACAAAATGTTCCAAAAACACCCCATGCACAACTCCACCGGGGAAGGTGCCAGAAACGAGTTCTGTTGGTAGTTTTTACACTACCCCGGTAGGCAGCTGAAAGGCACCACAAAACTTGTTCTACCTGCTTTCTGGGCTGAGATGGGGAATCGCTGAATTTTGGACTCGGCTGCTGACAAAATGTTCCAAACACACCCCATGCACAACTCCACCGGGGAAGGTGCCAGAAACGAGTTCTGTTGGTAGTTTTTACAGTACCCCGGTAGGCACCTGAAAGGCACCACAAAACTTGTTCTACCTGCTTTCTGGGCTGAGATGGGGAACGGCTGAATTTTGGACTCGGCTGGTAACAAAATGTTCCAAACACACCTCATGCACAACTCCACCGGGGAAGGTGCCAGAAATGAGTTCTGTTGGTAGTTTTTACACTACCCCGGTAGGCAGCTGAAAGGCACCACAAAACTTGTTCTACCTGCTTTCTGGGCTGAGATGGGGAATCGCTGAATTTTGGACTCGGCTGCTGACAAAATGTTCCAAACACACCCCATGCACAACTCCACCGGGGAAGGTGCCAGAAACGAGTTCTGTTGGTAGTTTTTACACTACCCCGGTAGGCAGCTGAAAGGCACCACAAAACTTGTTCTACCTGCTTTCTGGGCTGAGATGGGGAATCGCTGAATTTTGGACTCGGCTGGTAACAAAATGTTCCAAACACACCCCATGCACAACTCCACCGGGGAAGGGTGCCAGAAACGAGTTCTGTTGGTAGTTTTTACACTACCCCGGTAGGCAAGAGAAAGGCACCACAAAACTTGTTCTACCTGCTTTCTGGGCTTGAGATGGAGAATCGCTGAATTTTGGACTCGGCTGGTGACAAAATGTTCCAAACACACCCCATGCACAACTCCACCGGGGAAGGTGCCAGAAACGAGTTCTGTTGGTAGTTTTTACACTACCCCGGTAGGCAGCTGAAAGGCACCACAAAACTTGTTCTACCTGCTTTCTGGGCTGAGATGGGGAATCCCTGAATTTTGGACTCGGCTGCTGACAAAATGTTCCAAACACACCCCATGCACAACTCCACCGGGGAAGGTGCCAGAAACGAGTTCTGTTGGTAGTTTTTACACTACCCCGGTAGGCAAGAGAAAGGCACCACAAAACTTGTTCTACCTGCTTTCTGGGCTGAGATGGGGAATCGCTGAATTTTGGACTCGGCTGGTAACAAAATGTTCCAAACACACCCCATGCACAACTCCACCGGGGAAGGTGCCAGAAACGAGTTCTGTTGGTAGTTTTTACACTACCCCGGTAGGCAAGAGAAAGGCACCACAAAACTTGTTCTACCTGCTTTCTGGGCTGAGATGGAGAATCGCTGAATTTTGGACTCGGCTGGTGACAAAATGTTCCAAACACACCCATGCACAACTCCACCGGGGAAGGTGCCAGAAACGAGTTCTGTTGGTAGTTTTTACACTACGCCGGTAGGCAGCTGAAAGGCACCACAAAACTTGTTCTACCTGCTTTCTGGGCTGAGATGGGGAATCGCTGAATTTTGGACTCGGCTGGTGACAAAATGTTCCAAACACACCCCATGCACAACTCCACCGGGGAAGGTGCCAGAAAGGAGTTCTGTTGGTAGTTTTTACACTACCCCGGTAGGCAAGAGAAAGGCACCACAAAACTTGTTCTACCTGCTTTCTGGGCTGAGATGGGGAATCGCTGAATTTTGGACTCGGCTGGTGACAAAATGTTCCAAACACACCCCATGCACAACTCCACCGGAGAAGGTGCCAGAAACGAGTTCTGTTGGTAGTTTTTACAGTACCCCGGTAGGCAGCTGAAAGGCACCACAAAACTTGTTCTACCTGCTTTCTGGGCTGAGATGGGGATCAGCTGATTTTGGACTCGGCTGGTGACAAAATGTTCCAAACACACCCCATGCACAACTCCACCGGGGAAGGTGCCAGAAACAAGTTCTGTTGGTAGTTTTTACAGTACCCCGGTAGGCAGCTGAAAGGCACCACAAAACTTGTTCTACCTGCTTTCTGGGCTGAGATGGGGAATCGCTGAATTTTGGACTCGGCTGGTGACAAATGTTCCAAACACACCCCATGCACAACTCCACCGGGGAAGGTGCCAGAAACGAGTTCTGTTGGTAGTTTTTACACTACCCCGGTAGGCAGCTGAAAGGCACCACAAAAGTTTTTCTACCTGCTTTCTGGGCTGAGATGGGGAATCGCTGAATTTTGGACACGGCTGGTGACAAAATGTTTCAAACACACCCCATGCACAACTCCACCGGGGAAGGGTGCCAGAAACGAGTTCTGTTGGTAGTTTTTACACTACCCCGGTAGGCAGCTGAAAGGCACCACAAAAGTTGTTCTACCTGCTTTCTGGGCTGAGATGGGGAACGGCTGAATTTTGGACTCGGCTGGTAACAAAATGTTCCAAACACACCCCATGCACAACTCCACCGGGGAAGGTGCCAGAAACGAGTTCTGTTGGTAGTTTTTACACTACCCCGGTAGGCAGCTGAAAGGCACCACAAAAGTTGTTCTACCTGCTTTCTGGGCTGAGATGGGGAACGGCTGAATTTTGGACTCGGCTGGTGACAAAATGTTCCAAACACACCCATGCACAACTCCACCGGGGAAGGTGCCAGAAAGGAGTTCTGTTGGTAGTTTTTACAGTACCCCGGTAGGCAGCTGAAAGGCACCACAAAACTTGTTCTACCTGCTTTCTGGGCTGAGATGGGGAATCGCTGAATTTTGGACACGGCTGGTGACAAAATGTTCCAAACACACCCATGCACAACTCCACCGGGGAAGGTGCCAGAAACGAGTTCTGTTGGTAGTTTTTACAGTACCCCGGTAGGCAGCTGAAAAGGCACCACAAAACTTGTTCTACCTGCTTTCTGGGCTGAGATGGGGAACGGCTGAATTTTGGACTCGGCTGGTAACAAAATGTTCCAAACACACCCCATGCACAACTCCACCGGGGAAGTGCCAGAAACGAGTTCTGTTGGTAGTTTTTACACTACCCCGGTAGGCAGCTGAAAGGCACCACAAAACTTGTTCTACCTGCTTTCTGGGCTGAGATGGGGAATCGCTGAATTTTGGACTCGGCTGGTGACAAAATGTTCCAAACACACCCCATGCACAACTCCACCGGGGAAGGTGCCAGAAACGAGTTCTGTTGGTAGTTTTTACACTACCCCGGTAGGCAGCTGAAAGGCACCACAAAACTTGTTCTACCTGCTTTCTGGGCTGAGATGGGGAACGGCTGAATTTTGGTCTCGGCTGGTGACAAAATGTTCCAAACACACCCATGCACAACTCCACCGGGAAGGTGCCAGAAACGAGTTCTGTTGGTAGTTTTTACACTACCCCGGTAGGCAGCTGAAAGGCACCACAAAACTTGTTCTACCTGCTTTCTGGGCTGAGATGGGGAACGGCTGAATTTTGGACTCGGCTGGTAACAAAATGTTCCAAACACACCTCATGCACAACTCCACCGGGGAAGGTGCCAGAAATGAGTTCTGTTGGTAGTTTTTACACTACCCCGGTAGGCAGCTGAAAGGCACCACAAAACTTGTTCTACCTGCTTTCTGGGCTGAGATGGGGAACCGCTGAATTTTGGACTCGGCTGGTGACAAAATGTTCCAAACACACCCCATGCACAACTCCACCGGGGAAGGTGCCAGAAACGAGTTCTGTTGGTAGTTTTTACACTACCCCGGTAGGCACCTGAAAGGCACCACAAAACTTGTTGTACCTGCTTTCTGGGCTGAGATGGGGAATCGCTGAATTTTGGACTCGGCTGGTGACAAAATGTTCCAAAAACACCCCATGCACAACTCCACCGGGGAAGGTGCCAGAAACGAGTTCTGTTGGTAGTTTTTACACTACCCCGGTAGGCAGCTGAAAGGCACCACAAAACTTGTTCTACCTGCTTTCTGGGCTGAGATGGGGAATCGCTGAATTTTGGACTCGCTGCTGACAAAATGTTCCAAACACACCCCATGCACAACTCCACCGGGGAAGGTGCCAGAAACGAGTTCTGTTGGTAGTTTTTACACTACCCCAGTAGGCAGCTGAAAGGCACCACAAAACTTGTTCTACCTGCTTTCTGGGCTGAGATGGGGAACGGCTGAATTTTGGACTCGGCTGGTAACAAAATGTTCCAAACACACCCCATGCACACCTCCACCGGCAAAGGTGCCAGAAACGAGTTCTGTTGGTAGTTTTTACAGTACCCCGGTAGGCAGCTGAAAGGCACCACAAAACTTGTTCTACCTGCTTTCTGGGCTGAGATGGAGAATCGCTGAATTTTGGACTCGGCTGCTGACAAAATGTTCCAAACACACGCCATGCACAACTCCACCGGGGAAGGTGCCAGAAACGAGTTCTGTTGGTAGTTTTTACACTACGCCGGTAGGCAGCTGAAAGGCACCACAAAACTTGTTCTACCTGCTTCTGGGCTGAGATGGGGAATCGCTGAATTTTGGACTCGGCTGGTGACAAAATGTTCCAAACACACCCCATGCACAACTCCACCGGGGAAGGTGCCAGAAACGAGTTCTGTTGGTAGTTTTTACAGTACCCCGGTAGGCACCTGAAAGGCACCACAAAACTTGTTCTACCTGCTTTCTGGGCTGAGATGGGGAACGGCTGAATTTTGGACTCGGCTGGTAACAAAATGTTCCAAACACACCCCATGCACACCTCCACCGGCAAAGGTGCCAGAAACGAGTTCTGTTGGTAGTTTTTACAGTACCCCGGTAGGCAGCTGAAAGGCACCACAAAACTTGTTCTACCTGCTTTCTGGGCTGAGATGGAGAATCGCTGAATTTTGGACTCGGCTGCTGACAAAATGTTCCAAACACACCCCATGCACAACTCCACCGGGGAAGGTGCCAGAAACGAGTTCTGTTGGTAGTTTTTACACTACGCCGGTAGGCAGCTGAAAGGCACCACAAAACTTGTTCTACCTGCTTTCTGGGCTGAGATGGGGAATCGCTGAATTTTGGACTCGGCTGGTGACAAAATGTTCCAAACACACCCCATGCACAACTCCACCGGGGAAGGTGCCAGAAACGAGTTCTGTTGGTAGTTTTTACAGTACCCCGGTAGGCACCTGAAAGGCACCACAAAACTTGTTCTACCTGCTTTCTGGGCTGAGATGGGGAATCGCTGAATTTTGGACTCGGCTGGTGACAAAATGTTCCAAACACACCCCATGCACAACTCCACCGGAGAAGGTGCCAGAAACGAGTTCTGTTGGTAGTTTTTACACTACCCCGGTAGGCAGCTGAAAGGCACCACAAAAGTTGTTCTACCTGCTTTCTGGGCTGAGATGGGGATCAGCTGAATTTTGGACTCGGCTGGTGACAAAATGTTCCAAACACACCCCATGCACAACTCCACCGGGGAAGGTGCCAGAAACAAGTTCTGTTGGTAGTTTTTACAGTACCCCGGTAGGCAGCTGAAAGGCACCACAAAAGTTGTTCTACCTGCTTTCTGGGCTGAGATGGGGAACGGCTGAATTTTGGACTCGGCTGGTAACAAAATGTTCCAAACACACCCCATGCACAACTCCACCGGGGAAGGTGCCAGAAACGAGTTCTGTTGGTAGTTTTTACACTACCCCGGTAGGCAGCTGAAAGGCACCACAAAACTTGTTCTACCTGCTTTCTGGGCTGAGATGGGGAATCGCTGAATTTTGGACACGGCTGGTGACAAAATGTTTCAAACACACCCCATGCACAACTCCACCGGGGAAGGTGCCAGAAACGAGTTCTGTTGGTAGTTTTTACACTACCCCGGTAGGCAGCTGAAAGGCACCACAAAACTTGTTCTACCTGCTTTCTGGGCTGAGATGGGGAACGGCTGAATTTTGGACTCGGCTGGTAACAAAATGTTCCAAACACACCCCATGCACAACTCCACCGGGGAAGGTGCCAGAAACGAGTTCTGTTGGTAGTTTTTACACTACCCCGGTAGGCAGCTGAAAGGCACCACAAAAGTTGTTCTACCTGCTTTCTGGGCTGAGATGGGGAACGGCTGAATTTTGGACTCGGCTGGTGACAAAATGTTCCAAACACACCCCATGCACAACTCCACCGGGGAAGGTGCCAGAAACGAGTTCTGTTGGTAGTTTTTACAGTACCCCGGTAGGCAGCTGAAAGGCACCACAAAAGTTGTTCTATCTGCTTTCTGGGCTGAGATGGGGAATCGCTGAATTTTGGACACGGCTGCTGACAAAATGTTCCAAACACACCCCATGCACAACTCCACCGGGGAAGGTGCCAGAAACGAGTTCTGTTGGTAGTTTTTACACTACCCCGGTAGGCAGCTGAAAGGCACCACAAAACTTGTTCTACCTGCTTTCTGGGCTGAGATGGGGAACGGCTGAATTTTGGACTCGGCTGGTAACAAAATGTTCCAAACACACCCCATGCACAACTCCACCGGGGAAGGTGCCAGAAACGAGTTCTGTTGGTAGTTTTTACACTACCCCGGTAGGCAGCTGAAAGGCACCACAAAACTTGTTCTACCTGCTTTCTGGGCTGAGATGGGGAATCGCTGAATTTTGGACTCGGCTGGTGACAAAATGTTCCAAACACACGCCATGCACAACTCCACCGGGGAAGGTGCCAGAAACGAGTTCTGTTGGTAGTTTTTACACTACCCCGGTAGGCAGCTGAAAGGCACCACAAAACTTGTTGTACCTGCTTTCTGGGCTGAGATGGGGAATCGCTGAATTTTGGACTCGGCTGGTGACAAAATGTTCCAAACACACCCCATGCACACCTCCACCGGCAAAGGTGCCAGAAACGAGTTCTGTTGGTAGTTTTTACAGTACCCCGGTAGGCAAGAGAAAGGCACCACAAAAGTTGTTCTACCTGCTTTCTGGCCTAGAGATGGGGAATCGCTGAATTTTGGACTCGGCTGGTGACAAAATGTTCCAAACACACCCCATGCACAACTCCACCGGGGAAGGTGCCAGATACGAGTTCTGTTGGTAGTTTTTACACTACCCCGGTAGGCAGCTGAAAGGCACCACAAAAGTTTTTCTACCTGCTTTCTGGGCTGAGATGGGGAATCGCTGAATTTTGGACTCGGCTGGTGACAAAATGTTCCAAACACACCCCATGCACACCTCCACCGGCAAAGGTGCCAGAAACGAGTTCTGTTGGTAGTTTTTACACTACCCCGGTAGGCAGCTGAAAGGCACCACAAAACTTGTTCTACCTGCTTTCTGGGCTGAGATCGGGAATCGCTGAATTTTGGACTCGGCTGGTGACAAAATGTTCCAAACACACCCCATGCACAACTCCACCGGGGAAGGTGCCAGAAACGAGTTCTGTTGGTAGTTTTTACACTACCCCGGTAGGCAGCTGAAAGGCACCACAAAACTTGTTCTACCTGCTTTCTGGGCTGAGATGGGGAATCGCTGAATTTTGGACTCGGCTGGTGACAAAATGTTCCAAACACACCCCATGCACAACTCCACCGGGGAAGGTGCCAGAAACGAGTTCTGTTGGTAGTTTTTACACTACCCCGGTAGGCAGCTGAAAGGCACCACAAAACTTGTTCTACCTGCTTTCTGGGCTGAGATGGGGAACGGCTGAATTTTGGACTCGGCTGGTGACAAAATGTTCCAAACACACCCCATGCACAACTCCACCGGGGAAGGTGCCAGAAACGAGTTCTGTTGGTAGTTTTTACACTACCCCGGTAGGCAGCTGAAAGGCACCACAAAACTTGTTCTACCTGCTTTCTGGGCTGAGATGGGGAATCGCTGAATTTTGGACTCGGCTGGTGACAAAATGTTCCAAACACACCCCATGCACAACTCCACCGGGGAAGGTGCCAGAAACGAGTTCTGTTGGTAGTTTTTACACTACCCCGGTAGGCAGCTGAAAGGCACCACAAAACTTGTTCTACCTGCTTTCTGGGCTGAGATGGGGAACGGCTGAATTTTGGACTCGGCTGGTGACAAAATGTTCCAAACACACCCCATGCACAACTCCACCGGGGAAGGTGCCAGAAACGAGTTCTGTTGGTAGTTTTTACACTACCCCGGTAGGCAAGAGAAAGGCACCACAAAACTTGTTCTACCTGCTTTCTGGGCTGAGATGGGGAACGGCTGAATTTTGGACTCGGCTGGTGACAAAATGTTCCAAACACACCCCATGCACAACTCTACCGGGGAAGGTGCCAGAAACGAGTTCTGTTGGTAGTTTTTACACTACCCCGGTAGGCAGCTGAAAGGCACCACAAAAGTTTTTCTACCTGCTTTCTGGGCTGAGATGGGGAATCGCTGAATTTTGGACTCGGCTGGTGACAAAATGTTCCAAACACACCCCATGCACAACTCCACCGGAGAAGGTGCCAGAAACGAGTTCTGTTGGTAGTTTTTACACTACCCCGGTAGGCAGCTGAAAGGCACCACAAAAGTTGTTCTACCTGCTTTCTGGGCTGAGATGGGGAATCGCTGAATTTTGGACACGGCTGGTGACAAAATGTTCCAAACACACCCCATGCACAACTCCACCGGGGAAGGTGCCAGAAACGAGTTCTGTTGGTAGTTTTTACACTACCCCGGTAGGCAGCTGAAAGGCACCACAAAAGTTTTTCTACCTGCTTTCTGGGCTGAGATGGGGAACGGCTGAATTTTGGACTCGGCTGGTGACAAAATGTTCCAAACACACCCCATGCACAACTCCACCGGGGAAGGTGCCAGAAACGAGTTCTGTTGGTAGTTTTTACACTACCCCGGTAGGCAGCTGAAAGGCACCACAAAAGTTTTTCTACCTGCTTTCTGGGCTGAGATGGGGAATCGCTGAATTTTGGACACGGCTGGTGACAAAATGTTCCAAACACACCCCATGCACAACTCCACCGGGGAAGGTGCCAGAAACGAGTTCTGTTGGTAGTTTTTACACTACCCCGGTAGGCAGCTGAAAGGCACCACAAAACTTGTTCTACCTGCTTTCTGGGCTGAGATGGGGAACGGCTGAATTTTGGACTCGGCTGGTGACAAAATGTTCCAAACACACCCCATGCACAACTCCACCGGGGAAGGTGCCAGAAACGAGTTCTGTTGGTAGTTTTTACACTACCCCGGTAGGCAGCTGAAAGGCACCACAAAACTTGTTCTACCTGCTTTCTGGGCTGAGATGGGGAATCGCTGAATTTTGGACTCGGCTGGTGACAAAATGTTCCAAACACACCCCATGCACAACTCCACCGGGGAAGGTGCCAGAAACGAGTTCTGTTGGTAGTTTTTACACTACCCCGGTAGGCAGCTGAAAGGCACCACAAAACTTGTTCTACCTGCTTTCTGGGCTGAGATGGGGAACGGCTGAATTTTGGACTCGGCTGGTGACAAAATGTTCCAAACACACCCCATGCACAACTCCACCGGGGAAGGTGCCAGAAACGAGTTCTGTTGGTAGTTTTTACACTACCCCGGTAGGCAAGAGAAAGGCACCACAAAACTTGTTCTACCTGCTTTCTGGGCTGAGATGGGGAACGGCTGAATTTTGGACTCGGCTGGTGACAAAATGTTCCAAACACACCCCATGCACAACTCTACCGGGGAAGGTGCCAGAAACGAGTTCTGTTGGTAGTTTTTACACTACCCCGGTAGGCAGCTGAAAGGCACCACAAAAGTTTTTCTACCTGCTTTCTGGGCTGAGATGGGGAATCGCTGAATTTTGGACTCGGCTGGTGACAAAATGTTCCAAACACACCCCATGCACAACTCCACCGGAGAAGGTGCCAGAAACGAGTTCTGTTGGTAGTTTTTACACTACCCCGGTAGGCAGCTGAAAGGCACCACAAAAGTTGTTCTACCTGCTTTCTGGGCTGAGATGGGGAATCGCTGAATTTTGGACACGGCTGGTGACAAAATGTTCCAAACACACCCCATGCACAACTCCACCGGGGAAGGTGCCAGAAACGAGTTCTGTTGGTAGTTTTTACACTACCCCGGTAGGCAGCTGAAAGGCACCACAAAAGTTTTTCTACCTGCTTTCTGGGCTGAGATGGGGAACGGCTGAATTTTGGACTCGGCTGGTGACAAAATGTTCCAAACACACCCCATGCACAACTCCACCGGGGAAGGTGCCAGAAACGAGTTCTGTTGGTAGTTTTTACACTACCCCGGTAGGCAGCTGAAAGGCACCACAAAAGTTTTTCTACCTGCTTTCTGGGCTGAGATGGGGAATCGCTGAATTTTGGACACGGCTGGTGACAAAATGTTCCAAACACACCCCATGCACAACTCCACCGGGGAAGGTGCCAGAAACGAGTTCTGTTGGTAGTTTTTACACTACCCCGGTAGGCAGCTGAAAGGCACCACAAAAGTTGTTCTACCTGCTTTCTGGGCTGAGATGGGGAACGGCTGAATTTTGGACTCGGCTGCTGACAAAATGTTCCAAACACACCCCATGCACAACTCCACCGGGGAAGGTGCCAGAAACGAGTTCTGTTGGTAGTTTTTACAGTACCCCGGTAGGCAGCTGAAAGGCACCACAAAAGTTGTTCTACCTGCTTTCTGGGCTGAGATGGGGAATCGCTGAATTTTGGACTCGGCTCCTGACAAAATGTTCCAAACACACCCCATGCACAACTCCACCGGGGAAGGTGCCAGAAACGAGTTCTGTTGGTAGTTTTTACACTACCCCGGTAGGCAGCTGAAAGGCACCACAAAACTTGTTCTACCTGCTTTCTGGGCTGAGACGGGGATCAGCTGAATTTTGGACTCGGCTGGTGACAAAATGTTCCAAACACACCCCATGCACAACTCCACCGGGGAAGGTGCCAGAAACGAGTTCTGTTGGTAGTTTTTACAGTACCCCGGTAGGCAGCTGAAAGGCACCACAAAACTTGTTCTACCTGCTTTCTGGGCTGAGATGGGGAATCGCTGAATTTTGGACTCGGCTGGTGACAAAATGTTCCAAACACACCCCATGCACAACTCCACCGGGGAAGGTGCCAGAAACGAGTTCTGTTGGTAGTTTTTACACTACCCCTGTAGGCAGCTGAAAGGCACCACAAAACTTGTTCTACCTGCTTTCTGGGCTGAGATGGGGAATCGCTGAATTTTGGACTCGGCTGGTGACAAAATGTTCCAAACACACCCCATGCACAACTCCACCGGGGAAGGTGCCAGAAACGAGTTCTGTTGGTAGTTTTTACACTACCCCGGTAGGCACCTGAAAGGCACCACAAAACTTGTTCTACCTGCTTTCTGGGCTGAGATGGGGAATCGCTGAATTTTGGACACGGCTGGTGACAAAATGTTCCAAACACACCCCATGCACAACTCCACCGGGGAAGGTGCCAGAAACGAGTTCTGTTGGTAGTTTTTACACTACCCCGGTAGGCAGCTGAAAGGCACCACAAAACTTGTTCTACCTGCTTTCTGGGCTGAGATGGGGAACGGCTGAATTTTGGACTCGGCTGGTAACAAAATGTTCCAAACACACCCCATGCACAACTCCACCGGGGAAGGTGCCAGAAACGAGTTCTGTTGGTAGTTTTTACACTACCCCGGTAGGCAGCTGAAAGGCACCACAAAACTTGTTCTACCTGCTTTCTGGGCTGAGATGGGGAATCGCTGAATTTTGGACTCGGCTGGTGACAAAATGTTCCAAACACACCCCATGCACAACTCCACCGGGGAAGGTGCCAGAAACGAGTTCTGTTGGTAGTTTTTACAGTACCCCGGTAGGCACCTGAAAGGCACCACAAAACTTGTTCTACCTGCTTTCTGGGCTGAGATGGGGAACGGCTGAATTTTGGTCTCGGCTGGTGACAAAATGTTCCAAACACACCCCATGCACAACTCCACCGGGGAAGGTGCCAGAAACGAGTTCTGTTGGTAGTTTTTACAGTACCCCGGTAGGCAAGAGAAAGGCACCACAAAAGTTGTTCTACCTGCTTTCTGGGCTGAGATGGGGAACGGCTGAATTTTGGACTCGGCTGGTGACAAAATGTTCCAAACACACCTCATGCACAACTCCACCGGGGAAGGTGCCAGAAGTGAGTTCTGTTGGTAGTTTTTACACTACCCCGGTAGGCAGCTGAAAGGCACCACAAAACTTGTTCTACCTGCTTTCTGGGCTGAGATGGGGAACCGCTGAATTTTGGACTCGGCTGGTGACAAAATGTTCCAAACACACCCCATGCACAACTCCACCGGGGAAGGTGCCAGAAACGAGTTCTGTTGGTAGTTTTTACACTACCCCGGTAGGCACCTGAAAGGCACCACAAAAGTTGTTGTACCTGCTTTCTGGGCTGAGATGGGGAATCGCTGAATTTTGGACTCGGCTGGTGACAAAATGTTCCAAACACACCCCATGCACAACTCCACCGGGGAAGGTGCCAGAAACGAGTTCTGTTGGTAGTTTTTACACTACCCCGGTAGGCAGCTGAAAGGCACCACAAAAGTTGTTCTACCTGCTTTCTGGGCTGAGATGGGGAATCGCTGAATTTTGGACTCGGCTCCTGACAAAATGTTCCAAACACACCCCATGCACAACTCCACCGGGGAAGGTGCCAGAAACGAGTTCTGTTGGTAGTTTTTACACTACCCCGGTAGGCAGCTGAAAGGCACCACAAAACTTGTTCTACCTGCTTTCTGGGCTGAGACGGGGATCAGCTGAATTTTGGACTCGGCTGGTGACAAAATGTTCCAAACACACCCCATGCACAACTCCACCGGGGAAGGTGCCAGAAACGAGTTCTGTTGGTAGTTTTTACAGTACCCCGGTAGGCAGCTGAAAGGCACCACAAAACTTGTTCTACCTGCTTTCTGGGCTGAGATGGGGAATCGCTGAATTTTGGACTCGGCTGGTGACAAAATGTTCCAAACACACCCCATGCACAACTCCACCGGGGAAGGTGCCAGAAACGAGTTCTGTTGGTAGTTTTTACACTACCCCGGTAGGCAGCTGAAAGGCACCACAAAACTTGTTCTACCTGCTTTCTGGGCTGAGATGGGGAATCGCTGAATTTTGGACTCGGCTGGTGACAAAATGTTCCAAACACACCCCATGCACAACTCCACCGGGGAAGGTGCCAGAAACGAGTTCTGTTGGTAGTTTTTACACTACCCCGGTAGGCACCTGAAAGGCACCACAAAACTTGTTCTACCTGCTTTCTGGGCTGAGATGGGGAATCGCTGAATTTTGGACACGGCTGGTGACAAAATGTTCCAAACACACCCCATGCACAACTCCACCGGGGAAGGTGCCAGAAACGAGTTCTGTTGGTAGTTTTTACACTACCCCGGTAGGCAGCTGAAAGGCACCACAAAACTTGTTCTACCTGCTTTCTGGGCTGAGATGGGGAACGGCTGAATTTTGGACTCGGCTGGTAACAAAATGTTCCAAACACACCCCATGCACAACTCCACCGGGGAAGGTGCCAGAAACGAGTTCTGTTGGTAGTTTTTACACTAC
This sequence comes from Falco cherrug, assembly GCF_023634085.1. NCBI lineage: Eukaryota > Metazoa > Chordata > Aves > Falconiformes > Falconidae > Falco > Falco cherrug. The sequence goes on along the minus strand of NW_026599395.1, from coordinate 38,845 downwards.
CCCGGTAGGCAGCTGAAAGGCACCACAAAACTTGTTCTACCTGCTTTCTGGGCTGAGATGGGGAACGGCTGAATTTTGGACTCGGCTGGTAACAAAATGTTCAAAACACACCTCATGCACAACTCCACCGGGGAAGGTGCCAGAAGTGAGTTCTGTTGGTAGTTTTTACACTACCCCGGTAGGCAGCTGAAAGGCACCACAAAACTTGTTCTACCTGCTTTCTGGGCTGAGATGGGGAACCGCTGAATTTTGGACTCGGCTGGTGACAAAATGTTCCAAACACACCCCATGCACAACTCCACCGGGGAAGGTGCCAGAAACGAGTTCTGTTGGTAGTTTTTACACTACCCCGGTAGGCACCTGAAAGGCACCACAAAAGTTGTTGTACCTGCTTTCTGGGCTGAGATGGGGAATCGCTGAATTTTGGACTCGGCTGGTGACAAAATGTTCGAAACACACCCCATGCACACCTCCACCGGCAAAGGTGCCAGAAAGGAGTTCTGTTGGTAGTTTTTACACTACCCCGGTAGGCAGCTGAAAGGCACCACAAAAGTTGTTCTACCTGCTTTCTGGGCTGAGATGGGGAATCGCTGAATTTTGGACTCGGCTGGTGACAAAATGTTCCAAACACACCCCATGCACAACTCCACCGGGGAAGGTGCCAGAAACGAGTTCTGTTGGTAGTTTTTACAGTACCCCGGTAGGCAGCTGAAAGGCACCACAAAAGTTGTTCTACCTGCTTTCTGGGATGAGATGGGGATCAGCTGAATTTTGGACTCGGCTGGTGACAAAATGTTCCAAACACACCCCATGCACAACTCCACCGGGGAAGGTGCCAGAAACGAGTTCTGTTGGTAGTTTTTACAGTACCCCGGTAGGCAGCTGAAAGGCACCACAAAACTTGTTCTACCTGCTTTCTGGGCTGAGATGGGGAATCGCTGAATTTTGGACTCGGCTGTTGACAAAATGTTCCAAACACACCCCATGCACAACTCCACCGGGGAAGGTGCCAGAAACGAGTTCTGTTGGTAGTTTTTACACTACCCCGGTAGGCAAGAGAAAGGCACCACAAAACTTTTTGTACCTGCTTTCTGGGCTGAGATGGGGAATAGCTGAATATTGGACTCGGCTGGTGACAAAATGTTCCAAACACACCCCATGCACAACTCCACCGGGGAAGGTGCCAGAAACGAGTTCTGTTGGTAGTTTTTACAGTACCCCGGTAGGCACCTGAAAGGCACCACAAAACTTGTTCTACCTGCTTTCTGGGCTGAGATGGGGAATCGCTGAATTTTGGACACGGCTGGTGACAAAATGTTCCAAACACAGGCCATGCACAACTCCACCGGGGAAGGTGCCAGAAACGAGTTCTGTTGGTAGTTTTTACACTACCCCGGTAGGCAGCTGAAAGGCACCACAAAAGTTTTTCTACTTGCTTTCTGGGCTGAGATGGGGAACAGCTGAATTTTGGACTCGGCTGCTGACAAAATGTTCCAAACACACGCCATGCACAACTCCACCGGGGAAGGTGCCAGAAACGAGTTCTGTTGGTAGTTTTTACAGTACCCCGGTAGGCAAGAGAAAGGCACCACAAAAGTTGTTCTACCTGCTTTCTGGGATGAGATGGGGATCAGCTGAATTTTGGACTCGGCTGGTGACAAAATGTTCCAAACACACCCCATGCACAACTCCACCGGGGAAGGTGCCAGAAACGAGTTCTGTTGGTAGTTTTTACACTACCCCGGTAGGCAAGAGAAAGGCACCACAAAACTTTTTGTACCTGCTTTCTGGGCTGAGATGGGGAATAGCTGAATATTGGACTCGGCTGGTGACAAAATGTTCCAAACACACCCCATGCACAACTCCACCGGGGAAGGTGCCAGAAACGAGTTCTGTTGGTAGTTTTTACACTACCCCGGTAGGCAGCTGAAAGGCACCACAAAACTTGTTCTACCTGCTTTCTGGGCTGAGATGGGGAATCGCTGAATTTTGGACACGGCTGGTGACAAAATGTTCCAAACACACCCCATGCACAACTCCACCGGGGAAGGTGCCAGAAACGAGTTCTGTTGGTAGTTTTTACACTACCCCGGTAGGCAGCTGAAAGGCACCACAAAACTTGTTCTACCTGCTTTCTGGGCTGAGATGGGGAATCGCTGAATTTTGGACACAGCTGGTGACAAAATGTTCCAAACACACCCCATGCACAACTCCACCGGGGAAGGTGCAGAAACGAGTTCTGTTGGTAGTTTTTACACTACCCCGGTAGGCAGCTGAAAGGCACCACAAAACTTGTTCTACCTGCTTTCTGGGCTGAGATGGGGAATCGCTGAATTTTGGACTCGGCTGGTGACAAAATGTTCCAAACACACGCCATGCACAACTCCACCGGGGAAGGTGCCAGAAACGAGTTCTGTTGGTAGTTTTTACACTACCCCGGTAGGCAGCTGAAAGGCACCACAAAACTTGTTCTACCTGCTTTCTGGGCTGAGATGGGGAACGGCTGAATTTTGGACTCGGCTGGTGACAAAATGTTCCAAACACACCCCATGCACAACTCCACCGGGGAAGGTGCCAGAAACGAGTTCTGTTGGTAGTTTTTACACTACCCCGGTAGGCAGCTGAAAGGCACCACAAAACTTGTTCTACCTGCTTTCTGGGCTGAGATGGGGAACGGCTGAATTTTGGACTCGGCTGGTGACAAAATGTTCCAAACACACCCCATGCACAACTCCACCGGGGAAGGTGCCAGAAACGAGTTCTGTTGGTAGTTTTTACACTACCCCGGTAGGCAGCTGAAAGGCACCACAAAACTTGTTCTACCTGCTTTCTGGGCTGAGATGGGGAATCGCTGAATTTTGGACACGGCTGGTGACAAAATGTTCCAAACACACCCCATGCACAACTCCACCGGGGAAGGTGCCAGAAACGAGTTCTGTTGGTAGTTTTTACACTACCCCGGTAGGCAGCTGAAAGGCACCACAAAACTTGTTCTACCTGCTTTCTGGGCTGAGATGGGGAATCGCTGAATTTTGGACACAGCTGGTGACAAAATGTTCCAAACACACCCCATGCACAACTCCACCGGGGAAGGTGCAGAAACGAGTTCTGTTGGTAGTTTTTACACTACCCCGGTAGGCAGCTGAAAGGCACCACAAAACTTGTTCTACCTGCTTTCTGGGCTGAGATGGGGAATCGCTGAATTTTGGACTCGGCTGGTGACAAAATGTTCCAAACACACGCCATGCACAACTCCACCGGGGAAGGTGCCAGAAACGAGTTCTGTTGGTAGTTTTTACACTACCCCGGTAGGCAGCTGAAAGGCACCACAAAACTTGTTCTACCTGCTTTCTGGGCTGAGATGGGGAACGGCTGAATTTTGGACTCGGCTGGTGACAAAATGTTCCAAACACACCCCATGCACAACTCCACCGGGGAAGGTGCCAGAAACGAGTTCTGTTGGTAGTTTTTACACTACCCCGGTAGGCAGCTGAAAGGCACCACAAAACTTGTTCTACCTGCTTTCTGGGCTGAGATGGGGAACGGCTGAATTTTGGACTCGGCTGGTAACAAAATGTTCCAAACACACCTCATGCACAACTCCACCGGGGAAGGTGCCAGAAATGAGTTCTGTTGGTAGTTTTTACACTACCCCGGTAGGCAGCTGAAAGGCACCACAAAACTTGTTCTACCTGCTTTCTGGGCTGAGATGGGGAACCGCTGAATTTTGGACTCGGCTGCTGACAAAATGTTCCAAACACACCCCATGCACAACTCCACCGGGGAAGGTGCCAGAAACGAGTTCTGTTGGTAGTTTTTACACTACCCCGGTAGGCAGCTGAAAGGCACCACAAAAGTTGTTGTACCTGCTTTCTGGGCTGAGATGGCGAATCGCTGAATTTTGGACTCGGCTGGTGACAAAATGTTCCAAACACACCCCATGCACAACTCCACCGGGGAAGGTGCCAGAAACGAGTTCTGTTGGTAGTTTTTACAGTACCCCGGTAGGCAGCTGAAAGGCACCACAAAACTTGTTCTACCTGCTTTCTGGGCTGAGATGGGGAATCGCTGAATTTTGGACTCGGCTGGTGACAAAATGTTCCAAACACACGCCATGCACAACTCCACCGGGGAAGGTGCCAGAAACGAGTTCTGTTGGTAGTTTTTACACTACCCCGGTAGGCAGCTGAAAGGCACCACAAAACTTGTTCTACCTGCTTTCTGGGCTGAGATGGGGAACGGCTGAATTTTGGACTCGGCTGGTGACAAAATGTTCCAAACACACCCCATGCACAACTCCACCGGGGAAGGTGCCAGAAACGAGTTCTGTTGGTAGTTTTTACACTACCCCGGTAGGCAGCTGAAAGGCACCACAAAACTTGTTCTACCTGCTTTCTGGGCTGAGACGGGGAATCGCTGAATTTTGGACTCGGCTGGTGACAAAATGTTCCAAACACACCCCATGCACAGCTCCACCGGCAAAGGTGCCAGAAAGGAGTTCTGTTGGTAGTTTTTACACTACCCCGGTAGGCAGCTGAAAGGCACCACAAAACTTGTTCTACCTGCTTTCTGGGCTGAGACGGGGAATCGCTGAATTTTGGACTCGGCTGGTAACAAAATGTTCCAAACACACCCCATGCACAGCTCCACCGGCAAAGGTGCCAGAAAGGAGTTCTGTTGGTAGTTTTTACACTACCCCGGTAGGCAGCTGAAAGGCACCACAAAACTTGTTCTACCTGCTTTCTGGGCTGAGACGGGGAATCGCTGAATTTTGGACTCGGCTGGTGACAAAATGTTCCAAACACACCCCATGCACACCTCCACCGGCAAAGGTGCCAGAAACGAGTTCTGTTGGTAGTTTTTACACTACCCCGGTAGGCAGCTGAAAGGCACCACAAAACTTGTTCTACCTGCTTTCTGGGCTGAGATGGGGAATCGCTGAATTTTGGACTCGGCTGGTGACAAAATGTTCCAAACACACCCCATGCACAACTCCACCGGGGAAGGTGCCAGAAACGAGTTCTGTTGGTAGTTTTTACACTACCCCGGTAGGCAGCTGAAAGGCACCACAAAACTTGTTCTACCTGCTTTCTGGGCTGAGATGGGGAATCGCTGAATTTTGGACTCGGCTGGTGACAAAATGTTCCAAACACACCCCATGCACAACTCCACCGGGGAAGGTGCCAGAAACGAGTTCTGTTGGTAGTTTTTACACTACCCCGGTAGGCAGCTGAAAGGCACCACAAAACTTGTTCTACCTGCTTTCTGGGCTGAGACGGGGAATCGCTGAATTTTGGACTCGGCTGGTGACAAAATGTTCCAAACACACCCCATGCACAGCTCCACCGGCAAAGGTGCCAGAAAGGAGTTCTGTTGGTAGTTTTTACACTACCCCGGTAGGCAGCTGAAAGGCACCACAAAACTTGTTCTACCTGCTTTCTGGGCTGAGACGGGGAATTGCTGAATTTTGGACTCGGCTGGTAACAAAATGTTCCAAACACACCCCATGCACAGCTCCACCGGCAAAGGTGCCAGAAAGGAGTTCTGTTGGTAGTTTTTACACTACCCTGGTAGGCAGCTGAAAGGCACCACAAAACTTGTTCTACCTGCTTTCTGGGCTGAGACGGGGAATCGCTGAATTTTGGACTCGGCTGGTGACAAAATGTTCCAAACACACCCCATGCACACCTCCACCGGCAAAGGTGCCAGAAACGAGTTCTGTTGGTAGTTTTTACACTACCCCGGTAGGCAGCTGAAAGGCACCACAAAACTTGTTCTACCTGCTTTCTGGGCTGAGATGGGGAATCGCTGAATTTTGGACTCGGCTGGTGACAAAATGTTCCAAACACACCCCATGCACAACTCCACCGGGGAAGGTGCCAGAAACGAGTTCTGTTGGTAGTTTTTACACTACCCCGGTAGGCAGCTGAAAGGCACCACAAAACTTGTTCTACCTGCTTTCTGGGCTGAGATGGGGAATCGCTGAATTTTGGACTCGGCTGGTGACAAAATGTTCCAAACACACCCCATGCACAACTCCACCGGGGAAGGTGCCAGAAACGAGTTCTGTTGGTAGTTTTTACACTACCCCGGTAGGCAGCTGAAAGGCACCACAAAACTTGTTCTACCTGCTTTCTGGGCTGAGATGGGGAATCGCTGAATTTTGGACTCGGCTGGTGACAAAATGTTCCAAACACACCCCATGCACACCTCCACCGGGGAAGGTGCCAGAAACGAGTTCTGTTGGTAGTTTTTACACTACCCCGGTAGGCAGCTGAAAGGCACCACAAAACTTGTTCTACCTGCTTTCTGGGCTGAGATGGGGAATCGCTGAATTTTGGACACAGCTGGTGACAAAATGTTCCAAACACACCCCATGCACAACTCCACCGGGGAAGGTGCAGAAACGAGTTCTGTTGGTAGTTTTTACACTACCCCGGTAGGCAGCTGAAAGGCACCACAAAACTTGTTCTACCTGCTTTCTGGGCTGAGATGGGGAATCGCTGAATTTTGGACTCGGCTGGTGACAAAATGTTCCAAACACACGCCATGCACAACTCCACCGGGGAAGGTGCCAGAAACGAGTTCTGTTGGTAGTTTTTACACTACCCCGGTAGGCAGCTGAAAGGCACCACAAAACTTGTTCTACCTGCTTTCTGGGCTGAGATGGGGAACGGCTGAATTTTGGACTCGGCTGGTGACAAAATGTTCCAAACACACCCCATGCACAACTCCACCGGGGAAGGTGCCAGAAACGAGTTCTGTTGGTAGTTTTTACACTACCCCGGTAGGCAGCTGAAAGGCACCACAAAACTTGTTCTACCTGCTTTCTGGGCTGAGATGGGGAACGGCTGAATTTTGGACTCGGCTGGTAACAAAATGTTCCAAACACACCTCATGCACAACTCCACCGGGGAAGGTGCCAGAAATGAGTTCTGTTGGTAGTTTTTACACTACCCCGGTAGGCAGCTGAAAGGCACCACAAAACTTGTTCTACCTGCTTTCTGGGCTGAGATGGGGAACCGCTGAATTTTGGACTCGGCTGCTGACAAAATGTTCCAAACACACCCCATGCACAACTCCACCGGGGAAGGTGCCAGAAACGAGTTCTGTTGGTAGTTTTTACAGTACCCCGGTAGGCAGCTGAAAGGCACCACAAAACTTGTTCTACCTGCTTTCTGGGCTGAGATGGCGAATCGCTGAATTTTGGACTCGGCTGGTGACAAAATGTTCCAAACACACCCCATGCACAACTCCACCGGGGAAGGTGCCAGAAACGAGTTCTGTTGGTAGTTTTTACAGTACCCCGGTAGGCAGCTGAAAGGCACCACAAAACTTGTTCTACCTGCTTTCTGGGCTGAGATGGGGAATCGCTGAATTTTGGACTCGGCTGGTGACAAAATGTTCCAAACACACGCCATGCACAACTCCACCGGGGAAGGTGCCAGAAACGAGTTCTGTTGGTAGTTTTTACACTACCCCGGTAGGCAGCTGAAAGGCACCACAAAACTTGTTCTACCTGCTTTCTGGGCTGAGATGGGGAACGGCTGAATTTTGGACTCGGCTGGTGACAAAATGTTCCAAACACACCCCATGCACAACTCCACCGGGGAAGGTGCCAGAAACGAGTTCTGTTGGTAGTTTTTACACTACCCCGGTAGGCAGCTGAAAGGCACCACAAAACTTGTTCTACCTGCTTTCTGGGCTGAGACGGGGAATCGCTGAATTTTGGACTCGGCTGGTGACAAAATGTTCCAAACACACCCCATGCACAGCTCCACCGGCAAAGGTGCCAGAAAGGAGTTCTGTTGGTAGTTTTTACACTACCCCGGTAGGCAGCTGAAAGGCACCACAAAACTTGTTCTACCTGCTTTCTGGGCTGAGACGGGGAATCGCTGAATTTTGGACTCGGCTGGTAACAAAATGTTCCAAACACACCCCATGCACAGCTCCACCGGCAAAGGTGCCAGAAAGGAGTTCTGTTGGTAGTTTTTACACTACCCCGGTAGGCAGCTGAAAGGCACCACAAAACTTGTTCTACCTGCTTTCTGGGCTGAGACGGGGAATCGCTGAATTTTGGACTCGGCTGGTGACAAAATGTTCCAAACACACCCCATGCACACCTCCACCGGCAAAGGTGCCAGAAACGAGTTCTGTTGGTAGTTTTTACACTACCCCGGTAGGCAGCTGAAAGGCACCACAAAACTTGTTCTACCTGCTTTCTGGGCTGAGATGGGGAATCGCTGAATTTTGGACTCGGCTGGTGACAAAATGTTCCAAACACACCCCATGCACAACTCCACCGGGGAAGGTGCCAGAAACGAGTTCTGTTGGTAGTTTTTACACTACCCCGGTAGGCAGCTGAAAGGCACCACAAAACTTGTTCTACCTGCTTTCTGGGCTGAGATGGGGAATCGCTGAATTTTGGACTCGGCTGGTGACAAAATGTTCCAAACACACCCCATGCACAACTCCACCGGGGAAGGTGCCAGAAACGAGTTCTGTTGGTAGTTTTTACACTACCCCGGTAGGCAGCTGAAAGGCACCACAAAACTTGTTCTACCTGCTTTCTGGGCTGAGACGGGGAATCGCTGAATTTTGGACTCGGCTGGTGACAAAATGTTCCAAACACACCCCATGCACAGCTCCACCGGCAAAGGTGCCAGAAAGGAGTTCTGTTGGTAGTTTTTACACTACCCCGGTAGGCAGCTGAAAGGCACCACAAAACTTGTTCTACCTGCTTTCTGGGCTGAGACGGGGAATTGCTGAATTTTGGACTCGGCTGGTAACAAAATGTTCCAAACACACCCCATGCACAGCTCCACCGGCAAAGGTGCCAGAAAGGAGTTCTGTTGGTAGTTTTTACACTACCCCGGTAGGCAGCTGAAAGGCACCACAAAACTTGTTCTACCTGCTTTCTGGGCTGAGACGGGGAATCGCTGAATTTTGGACTCGGCTGGTGACAAAATGTTCCAAACACACCCCATGCACACCTCCACCGGCAAAGGTGCCAGAAACGAGTTCTGTTGGTAGTTTTTACACTACCCCGGTAGGCAGCTGAAAGGCACCACAAAACTTGTTCTACCTGCTTTCTGGGCTGAGATGGGGAATCGCTGAATTTTGGACTCGGCTGGTGACAAAATGTTCCAAACACACCCCATGCACAACTCCACCGGGGAAGGTGCCAGAAACGAGTTCTGTTGGTAGTTTTTACACTACCCCGGTAGGCAGCTGAAAGGCACCACAAAACTTGTTCTACCTGCTTTCTGGGCTGAGATGGGGAATCGCTGAATTTTGGACTCGGCTGGTGACAAAATGTTCCAAACACACCCCATGCACAACTCCACCGGGGAAGGTGCCAGAAACGAGTTCTGTTGGTAGTTTTTACACTACCCCGGTAGGCAGCTGAAAGGCACCACAAAACTTGTTCTACCTGCTTTCTGGGCTGAGATGGGGAATCGCTGAATTTTGGACTCGGCTGGTGACAAAATGTTCCAAACACACCCCATGCACACCTCCACCGGGGAAGGTGCCAGAAACGAGTTCTGTTGGTAGTTTTTACACTACCCCGGTAGGCAGCTGAAAGGCACCACAAAACTTGTTCTACCTGCTTTCTGGGCTGAGATGGGGAATCGCTGAATTTTGGACTCGGCTGGTGACAAAATGTTCCAAACACACCCCATGCACAACTCCACCGGGGAAGGTGCCAGAAACGAGTTCTGTTGGTAGTTTTTACACTACCCCGGTAGGCAGCTGAAAGGCACCACAAAACTTGTTCTACCTGCTTTCTGGGCTTGAGATGGGGAATCGCTGAATTTTGGACTCGGCTGGTGACAAAATGTTCCAAACACACCCCATGCACAACTCCACCGGGGAAGGTGCCAGAAACGAGTTCTGTTGGTAGTTTTTACACTACCCCGGTAGGCAAGAGAAAGGCACCACAAAACTTGTTCTACCTGCTTTCTGGGCTGAGATGGGGAACGGCTGAATTTTGGACTCGGCTGCTGACAAAATGTTCCAAACACACCCCATGCACAACTCCACCGGGGAAGGTGCCAGAAACGAGTTCCGTTGGTAGTTTTTACACTACCCCGGTAGGCAGCTGAAAGGCACCACAAAACTTGTTCTACCTGCTTTCTGGGCTGAGATGGGGAATCGCTGAATTTTGGACTCGGCTGGTGACAAAATGTTCCAAACACACCCCATGCACAACTCCACCGGAGAAGGTGCCAGAAACGAGTTCTGTTGGTAGTTTTTACACTACCCCGGTAGGCAGCTGAAAGGCACCACAAAACTTGTTCTACCTGCTTTCTGGGCTGAGATGGGGAATCGCTGAATTTTGGACTCGGCTGGTGACAAAATGTTCCAAACACACCCCATGCACAACTCCACCGGGGAAGGTGCCAGAAACGAGTTCTGTTGGTAGTTTTTACACTACCCCGGTAGGCAGCTGAAAGGCACCACAAAACTTGTTCTACCTGCTTTCTGGGCTGAGATGGGGAATCGCTGAATTTTGGACTCGGCTGGTGACAAAATGTTCCAAACACACCCCATGCACAACTCCACCGGGGAAGGTGCCAGAAACGAGTTCTGTTGGTAGTTTTTACACTACCCCAGTAGGCAGCTGAAAGGCACCACAAAACTTGTTCTACCTGCTTTCTGGGCTGAGATGGGGAACGGCTGAATTTTGGACTCGGCTGGTAACAAAATGTTCCAAAAACACCCCATGCACAGCTCCACCGGCAAAGGTGCCAGAAAGGAGTTCTGTTGGTAGTTTTTACAGTACCCCGGTAGGCAAGAGAAAGGCACCACAAAAGTTGTTCTACCTGCTTTCTGGCCTAGAGATGGGGAACGGCTGAATTTTGGACTCGGCTGGTGACAAAATGTTCCAAACACACCCCATGCACAACTCCACCGGGGAAGGTGCCAGAAACGAGTTCTGTTGGTAGTTTTTACAGTACCCCGGTAGGCAGCTGAAAGGCACCACAAAAGTTTTTCTACCTGCTTTCTGGGCTGAGATGGGGATCAGCTGAATTTTGGACTCGGCTGGTGACAAAATGTTCCAAACACACCCCATGCACAGCTCCACCGGGGAAGGTGCCAGAAATGAGTTCTGTTGGTAGTTTTACACTACCCCGGTAGGCAGCTGAAAGGCACCACAAAACTTGTTCTACCTGCTTTCTGGGCTGAGATGGGGAATCGCTGAATTTTGGACTCGGCTGTTGACAAAATGTTCCAAACACACCCCATGCACAACTCCACCGGGGAAGGTGCCAGAAACGAGTTCTGTTGGTAGTTTTTACACTACCCCGGTAGGCAAGAGAAAGGCACCACAAAACTTTTTGTACCTGCTTTCTGGGCTGAGATGGGGAATAGCTGAATATTGGACTCGGCTGGTGACAAAATGTTCCAAACACACCCCATGCACAACTCCACCGGGGAAGGTGCCAGAAACGAGTTCTGTTGGTAGTTTTTACAGTACCCCGGTAGGCACCTGAAAGGCACCACAAAACTTGTTCTACCTGCTTTCTGGGCTGAGATGGGGAATCGCTGAATTTTGGACTCGGCTGGTGACAAAATGTTCCAAACACACCCCATGCACAACTCCACCGGGGAAGGTGCCAGAAACGAGTTCTGTTGGTAGTTTTTACACTACCCCGGTAGGCAGCTGAAAGGCACCACAAAACTTGTTCTACCTGCTTTCTGGGCTGAGATGGGGAACGGCTGAATTTTGGACTCGGCTGGTAACAAAATGTTCCAAACACACCCCATGCACAACTCCACCGGGGAAGGTGCCAGAAACGAGTTCTGTTGGTAGTTTTTACACTACCCCGGTAGGCAAGAGAAAGGCACCACAAAACTTTTTGTACCTGCTTTCTGGGCTGAGATGGGGAACGGCTGAATTTTGGACTCGGCTGGTGAAAAAATGTTCCAAACACACCCCATGCACAACTCCACCGGGGAAGGTGCCAGAAACGAGTTCTGTTGGTAGTTTTTACACTACCCCGGTAGGCACCTGAAAGGCACCACAAAACTTGTTCTACCTGCTTTCTGGCCTAGAGATGGGGAATCGCTGAATTTTGGACACGGCTGGTGACAAAATGTTCCAAACACACCCCATGCACAACTCCACCGGGGAAGGTGCCAGAAACGAGTTCTGTTGGTAGTTTTTACACTACCCCGGTAGGCAGCTGAAAGGCACCACAAAACTTGTTCTACCTGCTTTCTGGGCTGAGATGGGGAATCCCTGAATTTTGGACTCGGCTGGTGACAAAATGTTCCAAACACACCCCATGCACAACTCCACCGGGGAAGGTGCCAGAAACGAGTTCTGTTGGTAGTTTTTACACTACCCCGGTAGGCAGCTGAAAGGCACCACAAAACTTGTTCTACCTGCTTTCTGGGCTGAGATGGGGAATCGCTGAATTTTGGACTCGGCTGCTGACAAAATGTTCCAAACACACGCCATGCACAACTCCACCGGGGAAGGTGCCAGAAACGAGTTCTGTTGGTAGTTTTTACAGTACCCCGGTAGGCAGCTGAAAGGCACCACAAAACTTGTTCTACCTGCTTTCTGGGCTGAGATGGGGAACGGCTGAATTTTGGACTCGGCTGGTGACAAAATGTTCCAAACACACCCCATGCACAACTCCACCGGGGAAGGTGCCAGAAACGAGTTCTGTTGGTAGTTTTTACACTACCCCGGTAGGCAGCTGAAAGGCACCACAAAACTTGTTCTACCTGCTTTCTGGGCTGAGATGGGGAACGGCTGAATTTTGGACTCGGCTGGTAACAAAATGTTCCAAACACACCTCATGCACAACTCCACCGGGGAAGGTGCCAGAAATGAGTTCTGTTGGTAGTTTTTACACTACCCCGGTAGGCAGCTGAAAGGCACCACAAAACTTGTTCTACCTGCTTTCTGGGCTGAGATGGGGAACCGCTGAATTTTGGACTCGGCTGGTGACAAAATGTTCCAAACACACCCCATGCACAACTCCACCGGGGAAGGTGCCAGAAACGAGTTCTGTTGGTAGTTTTTACGCTACCCCGGTAGGCACCTGAAAGGCACCACAAAAGTTGTTGTACCTGCTTTCTGGGCTGAGATGGGGAATCGCTGAATTTTGGACTCGGCTGGTGACAAAATGTTCGAAACACACCCCATGCACACCTCCACCGGCAAAGGTGCCAGAAAGGAGTTCTGTTTGTAGTTTTTACACTACCCCGGTAGGCAGCTGAAAGGCACCACAAAACTTGTTCTACCTGCGTTCTGGGCTGAGATGGGGAATCGCTGAATTTTGGACTCGGCTGGTGACAAAATGTTCCAAACACACCCCATGCACAACTCCACCGGGGAAGGTGCCAGAAACGAGTTCTGTTGGTAGTTTTTACACTACCCCGGTAGGCAGCTGAAAGGCACCACAAAACTTGTTCTACCTGCTTTCTGGGCTGAGATGGGGAATCGCTGAATTTTGGACTCGGCTGGTGACAAAATGTTCCAAACACACCCCATGCACAACTCCACCGGGGAAGGTGCCAGAAACGAGTTCTGTTGGTAGTTTTTACACTACCCCGGTAGGCAGCTGAAAGGCACCACAAAACTTGTTCTACCTGCTTTCTGGGCTGAGATGGGGAACGGCTGAATTTTGGACTCGGCTGGTGACAAAATGTTCCAAACACACCCCATGCACAACTCCACCGGAGAAGGTGCCAGAAACGAGTTCTGTTGGTAGTTTTTACACTACCCCGGTAGGCAGCTGAAAGGCACCACAAAACTTGTTCTACCTGCTTTCTGGGCTGAGATGGGGAATCGCTGAATTTTGGACTCGGCTGGTGACAAAATGTTCCAAACACACCCCATGCACAACTCCACCGGGGAAGGTGCCAGAAACGAGTTCTGTTGGTAGTTTTTACAGTACCCCGGTAGGCAGCTGAAAGGCACCACAAAACTTGTTCTACCTGCTTTCTGGGCTGAGATGGGGAATCGCTGAATTTTGGACTCGGCTGCTGACAAAATGTTCCAAACACACCCCATGCACAACTCCACCGGGGAAGGTGCCAGAAACGGTTCTGTTGGTAGTTTTTACACTACCCCGGTAGGCAGCTGAAAGGCACCACAAAACTTTTTGTACCTGCTTTCTGGGCTGAGATGGGGAATCGCTGAATTTTGGACTCGGCTGGTGACAAAATGTTCCAAACACACCCCATGCACAACTCCACTGGGGAAGGTGCCAGAAACGAGTTCTGTTGGTAGTTTTTACACTACCCCGGTAGGCAGCTGAAAGGCACCACAAAACTTGTTCTACCTGCTTTCTGGGCTGAGATGGGGAATCGCTGAATTTTGGACTCGGCTGGTGACAAAATGTTCCAAACACACCCCATGCACAACTCCACCGGGGAAGGTGCCAGAAACGAGTTCTGTTGGTAGTTTTTACACTACCCCGGTAGGCAGCTGAAAGGCACCACAAAACTTGTTCTACCTGCTTTCTGGGCTGAGATGGGGAACGGCTGAATTTTGGACTCGGCTGGTAACAAAATGTTCCAAACACGCCCCATGCACAACTCCACCGGGGAAGGTGCCAGAAACGAGTTCTGTTGGTAGTTTTTACACTACCCCGGTAGGCAGCTGAAAGGCACCACAAAACTTTTTGTACCTGCTTTCTGGGCTGAGATGGGGAATAGCTGAATTTTGGACTCGGATGGTGACAAAATGTTCCAAACACACCCCATGCACAACTCCACCGGGGAAGGTGCCAGAAACGAGTTCTGTTGGTAGTTTTTACACTACCCCGGTAGGCAGCTGAAAGGCACCACAAAACTTGTTCTACCTGCTTTCTGGGCTGAGATGGAGAATCGCTGAATTTTGGACTCGGCTGCTGACAAAAAGTTCCAAACACACCCCATGCACAACTCCACCGGGGAAGGTGCCAGAAACGAGTTCTGTTGGTAGTTTTTACACTACCCCGGTAGGCAGCTGAAAGGCACCACAAAACTTTTTCTACCTGCTTTCTGGGCTGAGATGGGGAACGGCTGAATTTTGGACTCGGCTGGTGACAAAATGTTCCAAACACACCCCATGCACAACTCCACCGGAGAAGGTTCCAGAAACGAGTTCTGTTGGTAGTTTTTACACTACCCCGGTAGGCAGCTGAAAGGCACCACAAAACTTGTTCTACCTGCTTTCTGGGCTGAGATGGGGAATCGCTGAATTTTGGACTCGGCTGGTGACAAAATGTTCCAAACACACCCCATGCACAACTCCACCGGGGAAGGTGCCAGAAACGAGTTCTGTTGGTAGTTTTTACACTACCCCGGTAGGCAAGAGAAAGGCACCACAAAACTTTTTGTACCTGCTTTCTGGGCTGAGATGGGGAATAGCTGAATATTGGACTCGGCTGGTGACAAAATGTTCCAAACACACCCCATGCACAACTCCACCGGGGAAGGTGCCAGAAACGAGTTCTGTTGGTAGTTTTTACAGTACCCCGGTAGGCACCTGAAAGGCACCACAAAACTTGTTCTACCTGCTTTCTGGGCTGAGATGGGGAATCGCTGAATTTTGGACACGGCTGGTGACAAAATGTTCCAAACACACCCCATGCACAACTCCACCGGGGAAGGTGCCAGAAACGAGTTCTGTTGGTAGTTTTTACACTACCCCGGTAGGCAGCTGAAAGGCACCACAAAACTTGTTCTACCTGCTTTCTGGGCTGAGATGGGGAACGGCTGAATTTTGGACTCGGCTGGTAACAAAATGTTCCAAACACACCCCATGCACAACTCCACCGGGGAAGGTGCCAGAAACGAGTTCTGTTGGTAGTTTTTACACTACCCCGGTAGGCAAGAGAAAGGCACCACAAAACTTGTTCTACCTGCTTTCTGGGCTGAGATGGGGAACGGCTGAATTTTGGACTCGGCTGGTGAAAAAATGTTCCAAACACACCCCATGCACAACTCCACCGGGGAAGGTGCCAGAAACGAGTTCTGTTGGTAGTTTTTACAGTACCCCGGTAGGCACCTGAAAGGCACCACAAAACTTGTTCTACCTGCTTTCTGGCCTAGAGATGGGGAATCGCTGAATTATGGACACGGCTGGTGACAAAATGTTCCAAACACACCCCATGCACAACTCCACCGGGGAAGGTGCCAGAAACGAGTTCTGTTGGTAGTTTTTACACTACCCCGGTAGGCAGCTGAAAGGCACCACAAAACTTGTTCTACCTGCTTTCTGGGCTGAGATGGGGAATCCCTGAATTTTGGACTCGGCTGGTGACAAAATGTTCCAAACACACCCCATGCACAACTCCACCGGGGAAGGTGCCAGAAACGAGTTCTGTTGGTAGTTTTTACACTACCCCGGTAGGCAGCTGAAAGGCACCACAAAACTTGTTCTACCTGCTTTCTGGGCTGAGATGGGGAATCGCTGAATTTTGGACTCGGCTGGTGACAAAATGTTCCAAACACACGCCATGCACAACTCCACCGGGGAAGGTGCCAGAAACGAGTTCTGTTGGTAGTTTTTACAGTACCCCGGTAGGCAGCTGAAAGGCACCACAAAACTTGTTCTACCTGCTTTCTGGGCTGAGATGGGGAACGGCTGAATTTTGGACTCGGCTGGTGACAAAATGTTCCAAACACACGCCATGCACAACTCCACCGGGGAAGGTGCCAGAAACGAGTTCTGTTGGTAGTTTTTACAGTACCCCGGTAGGCAGCTGAAAGGCACCACAAAACTTGTTCTACCTGCTTTCTGGGCTGAGATGGGGAACGGCTGAATTTTGGACTCGGCTGGTGACAAAATGTTCCAAACACACCCCATGCACAACTCCACCGGAGAAGGTGCCAGAAACGAGTTCTGTTGGTAGTTTTTACACTACCCCGGTAGGCAGCTGAAAGGCACCACAAAACTTGTTCTACCTGCTTTCTGGGCTGAGATGGGGAATCGCTGAATTTTGGACTCGGCTGGTGACAAAATGTTCCAAACACACCCCATGCACAACTCCACCGGGGAAGGTGCCAGAAACGAGTTCTGTTGGTAGTTTTTACAGTACCCCGGTAGGCAGCTGAAAGGCACCACAAAACTTGTTCTACCTGCTTTCTGGGCTGAGATGGGGAATCGCTGAATTTTGGACTCAGCTGCTGACAAAATGTTCCAAACACAGCCCATGCACAACTCCACCGGGGAAGGTGCCAGAAACGGTTCTGTTGGTAGTTTTTACACTACCCCGGTAGGCAGCTGAAAGGCACCACAAAACTTTTTGTACCTGCTTTCTGGGCTGAGATGGGGAATAGCTGAATTTTGGACTCGGCTGGTGACAAAATGTTCCAAACACACCCCATGCACAACTCCACTGGGGAAGGTGCCAGAAACGAGTTCTGTTGGTAGTTTTTACACTACCCCGGTAGGCAGCTGAAAGGCACCACAAAACTTGTTCTACCTGCTTTCTGGGCTGAGATGGGGAATCGCTGAATTTTGGACTCGGCTGGTGACAAAATGTTCCAAACACACCCCATGCACAACTCCACCGGGGAAGGTGCCAGAAACGAGTTCTGTTGGTAGTTTTTACACTACCCCGGTAGGCAGCTGAAAGGCACCACAAAACTTGTTCTACCTGCTTTCTGGGCTGAGATGGGGAATCGCTGAATTTTGGACTCGGCTGGTGACAAAATGTTCCAAACACACCCCATGCACAACTCCACCGGGGAAGGTGCCAGAAACGAGTTCTGTTGGTAGTTTTTACACTACCCCAGTAGGCAGCTGAAAGGCACCACAAAACTTGTTCTACCTGCTTTCTGGGCTGAGATGGGGAACGGCTGAATTTTGGACTCGGCTGGTAACAAAATGTTCCAAACACACCCCATGCACAGCTCCACCGGCAAAGGTGCCAGAAACGAGTTCTGTTGGTAGTTTTTACACTACCCCAGTAGGCAGCTGAAAGGCACCACAAAAGTTGTTCTACCTGCTTTCTGGCCTAGAGATGGGGAACGGCTGAATTTTGGACTCGGCTGGTGACAAAATGTTCCAAACACACCCCATGCACAACTCCACCGGGGAAGGTGCCAGAAACGAGTTCTGTTGGTAGTTTTTACAGTACCCCGGTAGGCAGCTGAAAGGCACCACAAAAGTTTTTCTACCTGCTTTCTGGGCTGAGATGGGGAACAGCTGAATTTTGGACTCGGCTGCTGACAAAATGTTCCAAACACACGCCATGCACAACTCCACCGGGGAAGGTGCCAGAAACGAGTTCTGTTGGTAGTTTTTACAGTACCCCGGTAGGCAAGAGAAAGGCACCACAAAAGTTGTTCTACCTGCTTTCTGGGATGAGATGGGGATCAGCTGAATTTTGGACTCGGCTGGTGACAAAATGTTCCAAACACACCCCATGCACAACTCCACCGGGGAAGGTGCCAGAAACGAGTTCTGTTGGTAGTTTTTACACTACCCCGGTAGGCAAGAGAAAGGCACCACAAAACTTTTTGTACCTGCTTTCTGGGCTGAGATGGGGAATAGCTGAATATTGGACTCGGCTGGTGACAAAATGTTCCAAACACACCCCATGCACAACTCCACCGGGGAAGGTGCCAGAAACGAGTTCTGTTGGTAGTTTTTACACTACCCCGGTAGGCAGCTGAAAGGCACCACAAAACTTGTTCTACCTGCTTTCTGGGCTGAGATGGGGAATCGCTGAATTTTGGACACGGCTGGTGACAAAATGTTCCAAACACACCCCATGCACAACTCCACCGGGGAAGGTGCCAGAAACGAGTTCTGTTGGTAGTTTTTACACTACCCCGGTAGGCAGCTGAAAGGCACCACAAAACTTGTTCTACCTGCTTTCTGGGCTGAGATGGGGAATCGCTGAATTTTGGACACAGCTGGTGACAAAATGTTCCAAACACACCCCATGCACAACTCCACCGGGGAAGGTGCAGAAACGAGTTCTGTTGGTAGTTTTTACACTACCCCGGTAGGCAGCTGAAAGGCACCACAAAACTTGTTCTACCTGCTTTCTGGGCTGAGATGGGGAATCGCTGAATTTTGGACTCGGCTGGTGACAAAATGTTCCAAACACACGCCATGCACAACTCCACCGGGGAAGGTGCCAGAAACGAGTTCTGTTGGTAGTTTTTACACTACCCCGGTAGGCAGCTGAAAGGCACCACAAAACTTGTTCTACCTGCTTTCTGGGCTGAGATGGGGAACGGCTGAATTTTGGACTCGGCTGGTGACAAAATGTTCCAAACACACCCCATGCACAACTCCACCGGGGAAGGTGCCAGAAACGAGTTCTGTTGGTAGTTTTTACACTACCCCGGTAGGCAGCTGAAAGGCACCACAAAACTTGTTCTACCTGCTTTCTGGGCTGAGATGGGGAACGGCTGAATTTTGGACTCGGCTGGTAACAAAATGTTCCAAACACACCTCATGCACAACTCCACCGGGGAAGGTGCCAGAAATGAGTTCTGTTGGTAGTTTTTACACTACCCCGGTAGGCAGCTGAAAGGCACCACAAAACTTGTTCTACCTGCTTTCTGGGCTGAGATGGGGAACCGCTGAATTTTGGACTCGGCTGCTGACAAAATGTTCCAAACACACCCCATGCACAACTCCACCGGGGAAGGTGCCAGAAACGAGTTCTGTTGGTAGTTTTTACACTACCCCGGTAGGCAGCTGAAAGGCACCACAAAACTTGTTCTACCTGCTTTCTGGGCTGAGATGGGGAATCGCTGAATTTTGGACTCGGCTGGTGACAAAATGTTCCAAACACACCCCATGCACAACTCCACCGGGGAAGGTGCCAGAAACGAGTTCTGTTGGTAGTTTTTACAGTACCCCGGTAGGCAGCTGAAAGGCACCACAAAACTTGTTCTACCTGCTTTCTGGGCTGAGATGGGGAATCGCTGAATTTTGGACTCGGCTGGTGACAAAATGTTCCAAACACACGCCATGCACAACTCCACCGGGGAAGGTGCCAGAAACGAGTTCTGTTGGTAGTTTTTACACTACCCCGGTAGGCAGCTGAAAGGCACCACAAAACTTGTTCTACCTGCTTTCTGGGCTGAGATGGGGAATCGCTGAATTTTGGACTCGGCTGGTGACAAAATGTTCCAAACACACCCCATGCACAACTCCACCGGGGAAGGTGCCAGAAACGAGTTCTGTTGGTAGTTTTTACACTACCCCGGTAGGCAGCTGAAAGGCACCACAAAACTTGTTCTACCTGCTTTCTGGGCTGAGACGGGGAATCGCTGAATTTTGGACTCGGCTGGTGACAAAATGTTCCAAACACACCCCATGCACAGCTCCACCGGCAAAGGTGCCAGAAAGGAGTTCTGTTGGTAGTTTTTACACTACCCCGGTAGGCAGCTGAAAGGCACCACAAAACTTGTTCTACCTGCTTTCTGGGCTGAGATGGGGAATCGCTGAATTTTGGACTCGGCTGGTAACAAAATGTTCCAAACACACCCCATGCACAGCTCCACCGGCAAAGGTGCCAGAAAGGAGTTCTGTTGGTAGTTTTTACACTACCCCGGTAGGCAGCTGAAAGGCACCACAAAACTTGTTCTACCTGCTTTCTGGGCTGAGACGGGGAATCGCTGAATTTTGGACTCGGCTGGTGACAAAATGTTCCAAACACACCCCATGCACACCTCCACCGGCAAAGGTGCCAGAAACGAGTTCTGTTGGTAGTTTTTACACTACCCCGGTAGGCAGCTGAAAGGCACCACAAAACTTGTTCTACCTGCTTTCTGGGCTGAGATGGGGAATCGCTGAATTTTGGACTCGGCTGGTGACAAAATGTTCCAAACACACCCCATGCACAACTCCACCGGGGAAGGTGCCAGAAACGAGTTCTGTTGGTAGTTTTTACACTACCCCGGTAGGCAGCTGAAAGGCACCACAAAACTTGTTGTACCTGCTTTCTGGGCTGAGATGGGGAATCGCTGAATTTTGGACTCGGCTGGTGACAAAATGTTCCAAACACACCCCATGCACAACTCCACCGGGGAAGGTGCCAGAAACGAGTTCTGTTGGTAGTTTTTACACTACCCCGGTAGGCAGCTGAAAGGCACCACAAAACTTGTTCTACCTGCTTTCTGGGCTGAGATGGGGAATCGCTGAATTTTGGACTCGGCTGCTGACAAAATGTTCCAAACACACCCCATGCACACCTCCACCGGGGAAGGTGCCAGAAACGAGTTCTGTTGGTAGTTTTTACACTACCCCGGTAGGCAGCTGAAAGGCACCACAAAACTTGTTCTACCTGCTTTCTGGGCTGAGATGGGGAATCGCTGAATTTTGGACTCGGCTGGTGACAAAATGTTCCAAACACACCCCATGCACAACTCCACCGGGGAAGGTGCCAGAAACGAGTTCTGTTGGTAGTTTTTACACTACCCCGGTAGGCAGCTGAAAGGCACCACAAAACTTGTTCTACCTGCTTTCTGGGCTGAGATGGGGAACGGCTGAATTTTGGACTCGGCTGGTAACAAAATGTTCCAAACACACCCCATGCACAGCTCCACCGGCAAAGGTGCCAGAAAGGAGTTCTGTTGGTAGTTTTTACAGTACCCCGGCAGGCAAGAGAAAGGCACCACAAAAGTTGTTCTACCTGCTTTCTGGCCTAGAGATGGGGAACGGCTGAATTTTGGACTCGGCTGGTGACAAAATGTTCCAAACACACCCCATGCACAACTCCACCGGGGAAGGTGCCAGAAACGAGTTCTGTTGGTAGTTTTTACAGTACCCCGGTAGGCAGCTGAAAGGCACCACAAAAGTTTTTCTACCTGCTTTCTGGGCTGAGATGGGGAACAGCTGAATTTTGGACTCGGCTGCTGACAAAATGTTCCAAACACACGCCATGCACAACTCCACCGGGGAAGGTGCCAGAAACGAGTTCTGTTGGTAGTTTTTACAGTACCCCGGTAGGCAAGAGAAAGGCACCACAAAAGTTGTTCTACCTGCTTTCTGGGATGAGATGGGGATCAGCTGAATTTTGGACTCGGCTGGTGACAAAATGTTCCAAACACACCCCATGCACAACTCCACCGGGGAAGGTGCCAGAAACGAGTTCTGTTGGTAGTTTTTACACTACCCCGGTAGGCAAGAGAAAGGCACCACAAAACTTTTTGTACCTGCTTTCTGGGCTGAGATGGGGAATAGCTGAATATTGGACTCGGCTGGTGACAAAATGTTCCAAACACACCCCATGCACAACTCCACCGGGGAAGGTGCCAGAAACGAGTTCTGTTGGTAGTTTTTACACTACCCCGGTAGGCAGCTGAAAGGCACCACAAAACTTGTTCTACCTGCTTTCTGGGCTGAGATGGGGAATCGCTGAATTTTGGACACGGCTGGTGACAAAATGTTCCAAACACACCCCATGCACAACTCCACCGGGGAAGGTGCCAGAAACGAGTTCTGTTGGTAGTTTTTACACTACCCCGGTAGGCAGCTGAAAGGCACCACAAAACTTGTTCTACCTGCTTTCTGGGCTGAGATGGGGAATCGCTGAATTTTGGACACAGCTGGTGACAAAATGTTCCAAACACACCCCATGCACAACTCCACCGGGGAAGGTGCAGAAACGAGTTCTGTTGGTAGTTTTTACACTACCCCGGTAGGCAGCTGAAAGGCACCACAAAACTTGTTCTACCTGCTTTCTGGGCTGAGATGGGGAATCGCTGAATTTTGGACTCGGCTGGTGACAAAATGTTCCAAACACACGCCATGCACAACTCCACCGGGGAAGGTGCCAGAAACGAGTTCTGTTGGTAGTTTTTACACTACCCCGGTAGGCAGCTGAAAGGCACCACAAAACTTGTTCTACCTGCTTTCTGGGCTGAGATGGGGAACGGCTGAATTTTGGACTCGGCTGGTGACAAAATGTTCCAAACACACCCCATGCACAACTCCACCGGGGAAGGTGCCAGAAACGAGTTCTGTTGGTAGTTTTTACACTACCCCGGTAGGCAGCTGAAAGGCACCACAAAACTTGTTCTACCTGCTTTCTGGGCTGAGATGGGGAACGGCTGAATTTTGGACTCGGCTGGTAACAAAATGTTCCAAACACACCTCATGCACAACTCCACCGGGGAAGGTGCCAGAAATGAGTTCTGTTGGTAGTTTTTACACTACCCCGGTAGGCAGCTGAAAGGCACCACAAAACTTGTTCTACCTGCTTTCTGGGCTGAGATGGGGAACCGCTGAATTTTGGACTCGGCTGCTGACAAAATGTTCCAAACACACCCCATGCACAACTCCACCGGGGAAGGTGCCAGAAACGAGTTCTGTTGGTAGTTTTTACACTACCCCGGTAGGCAGCTGAAAGGCACCACAAAACTTGTTCTACCTGCTTTCTGGGCTGAGATGGGGAATCGCTGAATTTTGGACTCGGCTGGTGACAAAATGTTCCAAACACACCCCATGCACAACTCCACCGGGGAAGGTGCCAGAAACGAGTTCTGTTGGTAGTTTTTACACTACCCCGGTAGGCAGCTGAAAGGCACCACAAAACTTGTTCTACCTGCTTTCTGGGCTGAGATGGGGAATCGCTGAATTTTGGACTCGGCTGGTGACAAAATGTTCCAAACACACCCCATGCACAACTCCACCGGGGAAGGTGCCAGAAACGAGTTCTGTTGGTAGTTTTTACACTACCCCGGTAGGCAGCTGAAAGGCACCACAAAACTTGTTGTACCTGCTTTCTGGGCTGAGATGGGGAATCGCTGAATTTTGGACTCGGCTGGTGACAAAATGTTCCAAACACACCCCATGCACAACTCCACCGGGGAAGGTGCCAGAAACGAGTTCTGTTGGTAGTTTTTACACTACCCCGGTAGGCAGCTGAAAGGCACCACAAAACTTGTTCTACCTGCTTTCTGGGCTGAGATGGGGAATCGCTGAATTTTGGACTCGGCTGCTGACAAAATGTTCCAAACACACCCCATGCACACCTCCACCGGGGAAGGTGCCAGAAACGAGTTCTGTTGGTAGTTTTTACACTACCCCGGTAGGCAGCTGAAAGGCACCACAAAACTTGTTCTACCTGCTTTCTGGGCTGAGATGGGGAATCGCTGAATTTTGGACTCGGCTGGTGACAAAATGTTCCAAACACACCCCATGCACAACTCCACCGGGGAAGGTGCCAGAAACGAGTTCTGTTGGTAGTTTTTACACTACCCCGGTAGGCAGCTGAAAGGCACCACAAAACTTGTTCTACCTGCTTTCTGGGCTGAGATGGGGAACGGCTGAATTTTGGACTCGGCTGGTAACAAAATGTTCCAAACACACCCCATGCACAGCTCCACCGGCAAAGGTGCCAGAAAGGAGTTCTGTTGGTAGTTTTTACAGTACCCCGGCAGGCAAGAGAAAGGCACCACAAAAGTTGTTCTACCTGCTTTCTGGCCTAGAGATGGGGAACGGCTGAATTTTGGACTCGGCTGGTGACAAAATGTTCCAAACACACCCCATGCACAACTCCACCGGGGAAGGTGCCAGAAACGAGTTCTGTTGGTAGTTTTTACAGTACCCCGGTAGGCAGCTGAAAGGCACCACAAAAGTTTTTCTACCTGCTTTCTGGGCTGAGATGGGGAACAGCTGAATTTTGGACTCGGCTGCTGACAAAATGTTCCAAACACACGCCATGCACAACTCCACCGGGGAAGGTGCCAGAAACGAGTTCTGTTGGTAGTTTTTACAGTACCCCGGTAGGCAAGAGAAAGGCACCACAAAAGTTGTTCTACCTGCTTTCTGGGATGAGATGGGGATCAGCTGAATTTTGGACTCGGCTGGTGACAAAATGTTCCAAACACACCCCATGCACAACTCCACCGGGGAAGGTGCCAGAAACGAGTTCTGTTGGTAGTTTTTACACTACCCCGGTAGGCAAGAGAAAGGCACCACAAAACTTTTTGTACCTGCTTTCTGGGCTGAGATGGGGAATAGCTGAATATTGGACTCGGCTGGTGACAAAATGTTCCAAACACACCCCATGCACAACTCCACCGGGGAAGGTGCCAGAAACGAGTTCTGTTGGTAGTTTTTACACTACCCCGGTAGGCAGCTGAAAGGCACCACAAAACTTGTTCTACCTGCTTTCTGGGCTGAGATGGGGAATCGCTGAATTTTGGACACGGCTGGTGACAAAATGTTCCAAACACACCCCATGCACAACTCCACCGGGGAAGGTGCCAGAAACGAGTTCTGTTGGTAGTTTTTACACTACCCCGGTAGGCAGCTGAAAGGCACCACAAAACTTGTTCTACCTGCTTTCTGGGCTGAGATGGGGAATCGCTGAATTTTGGACACAGCTGGTGACAAAATGTTCCAAACACACCCCATGCACAACTCCACCGGGGAAGGTGCAGAAACGAGTTCTGTTGGTAGTTTTTACACTACCCCGGTAGGCAGCTGAAAGGCACCACAAAACTTGTTCTACCTGCTTTCTGGGCTGAGATGGGGAATCGCTGAATTTTGGACTCGGCTGGTGACAAAATGTTCCAAACACACGCCATGCACAACTCCACCGGGGAAGGTGCCAGAAACGAGTTCTGTTGGTAGTTTTTACACTACCCCGGTAGGCAGCTGAAAGGCACCACAAAACTTGTTCTACCTGCTTTCTGGGCTGAGATGGGGAACGGCTGAATTTTGGACTCGGCTGGTGACAAAATGTTCCAAACACACCCCATGCACAACTCCACCGGGGAAGGTGCCAGAAACGAGTTCTGTTGGTAGTTTTTACACTACCCCGGTAGGCAGCTGAAAGGCACCACAAAACTTGTTCTACCTGCTTTCTGGGCTGAGATGGGGAACGGCTGAATTTTGGACTCGGCTGGTAACAAAATGTTCCAAACACACCTCATGCACAACTCCACCGGGGAAGGTGCCAGAAATGAGTTCTGTTGGTAGTTTTTACACTACCCCGGTAGGCAGCTGAAAGGCACCACAAAACTTGTTCTACCTGCTTTCTGGGCTGAGATGGGGAACCGCTGAATTTTGGACTCGGCTGCTGACAAAATGTTCCAAACACACCCCATGCACAACTCCACCGGGGAAGGTGCCAGAAACGAGTTCTGTTGGTAGTTTTTACACTACCCCGGTAGGCAGCTGAAAGGCACCACAAAACTTGTTCTACCTGCTTTCTGGGCTGAGATGGGGAATCGCTGAATTTTGGACTCGGCTGGTGACAAAATGTTCCAAACACACCCCATGCACAACTCCACCGGGGAAGGTGCCAGAAACGAGTTCTGTTGGTAGTTTTTACACTACCCCGGTAGGCAGCTGAAAGGCACCACAAAACTTGTTCTACCTGCTTTCTGGGCTTGAGATGGGGAATCGCTGAATTTTGGACTCGGCTGGTGACAAAATGTTCCAAACACACCCCATGCACAACTCCACCGGGGAAGGTGCCAGAAACGAGTTCTGTTGGTAGTTTTTACACTACCCCGGTAGGCAAGAGAAAGGCACCACAAAACTTGTTCTACCTGCTTTCTGGGCTGAGATGGGGAACGGCTGAATTTTGGACTCGGCTGGTGACAAAATGTTCCAAACACACCCCATGCACAACTCCACCAGGGAAGGTGCCAGAAACGAGTTCTGTTGGTAGTTTTTACACTACCCCGGTAGGCAGCTGAAAGGCACCACAAAACTTGTTCTACCTGCTTTCTGGGCTGAGACGGGGAATCGCTGAATTTTGGACTCGGCTGGTGACAAAATGTTCCAAACACACCCCATGCACAACTCCACCGGGGAAGGTGCCAGAAACGAGTTCTGTTGGTAGTTTTTACACTACCCCGGTAGGCAGCTGAAAGGCACCACAAAACTTGTTCTACCTGCTTTCTGGGCTGAGATGGGGAATCGCTGAATTTTGGACTCGGCTGGTAACAAAATGTTCCAAACACACCCCATGCACACCTCCACCGGGGAAGGTGCCAGAAACGAGTTCTGTTGGTAGTTTTTACACTACCCCGGTAGGCAGCTGAAAGGCACCACAAAACTTGTTCTACCTGCTTTCTGGGCTGAGACGGGGAATCGCTGAATTTTGGACTCGGCTGGTGACAAAATGTTCCAAACACACCCCATGCACACCTCCACCGGCAAAGGTGCCAGAAACGAGTTCTGTTGGTAGTTTTTACACTACCCCGGTAGGCAGCTGAAAGGCACCACAAAACTTGTTCTACCTGCTTTCTGGGCTGAGATGGGGAATCGCTGAATTTTGGACTCGGCTGGTGACAAAATGTTCCAAACACACCCCATGCACAACTCCACCGGGGAAGGTGCCAGAAACGAGTTCTGTTGGTAGTTTTTACACTACCCCGGTAGGCAGCTGAAAGGCACCACAAAACTTGTTCTACCTGCTTTCTGGGCTGAGATGGGGAATCGCTGAATTTTGGACTCGGCTGGTGACAAAATGTTCCAAACACACCCCATGCACACCTCCACCGGGGAAGGTGCCAGAAACGAGTTCTGTTGGTAGTTTTTACACTACCCCGGTAGGCAGCTGAAAGGCACCACAAAACTTGTTCTACCTGCTTTCTGGGCTGAGATGGGGAATCGCTGAATTTTGGACTCGGCTGGTGACAAAATGTTCCAAACACACCCCATGCACAACTCCACCGGGGAAGGTGCCAGAAACGAGTTCTGTTGGTAGTTTTTACACTACCCCGGTAGGCAGCTGAAAGGCACCACAAAACTTGTTCTACCTGCTTTCTGGGCTTGAGATGGGGAATCGCTGAATTTTGGACTCGGCTGGTGACAAAATGTTCCAAACACACCCCATGCACAACTCCACCGGGGAAGGTGCCAGAAACGAGTTCTGTTGGTAGTTTTTACACTACCCCGGTAGGCAGCTGAAAGGCACCACAAAACTTGTTCTACCTGCTTTCTGGGCTGAGATGGGGAACGGCTGAATTTTGGACTCGGCTGCTGACAAAATGTTCCAAACACACCCCATGCACAACTCCACCGGGGAAGGTGCCAGAAACGAGTTCCGTTGGTAGTTTTTACACTACCCCGGTAGGCAGCTGAAAGGCACCACAAAACTTGTTCTACCTGCTTTCTGGGCTGAGATGGGGAATCGCTGAATTTTGGACTCGGCTGGTGACAAAATGTTCCAAACACACCCCATGCACAACTCCACCGGAGAAGGTGCCAGAAACGAGTTCTGTTGGTAGTTTTTACACTACCCCGGTAGGCAGCTGAAAGGCACCACAAAACTTGTTCTACCTGCTTTCTGGGCTGAGATGGGGAATCGCTGAATTTTGGACTCGGCTGGTGACAAAATGTTCCAAACACACCCCATGCACAACTCCACCGGGGAAGGTGCCAGAAACGAGTTCTGTTGGTAGTTTTTACACTACCCCGGTAGGCAGCTGAAAGGCACCACAAAACTTGTTCTACCTGCTTTCTGGGCTGAGATGGGGAATCGCTGAATTTTGGACTCGGCTGGTGACAAAATGTTCCAAACACACCCCATGCACAACTCCACCGGGGAAGGTGCCAGAAACGAGTTCTGTTGGTAGTTTTTACACTACCCCAGTAGGCAGCTGAAAGGCACCACAAAACATGTTCTACCTGCTTTCTGGGCTGAGATGGGGAATCGCTGAATTTTGGACTCGGCTGGTGACAAAATGTTCCAAACACACCCCATGCACACCTCCACCGGGGAAGGTGCCAGAAACGAGTTCTGTTGGTAGTTTTTACACTACCCCGGTAGGCAGCTGAAAGGCACCACAAAACTTGTTCTACCTGCTTTCTGGGCTGAGATGGGGAATCGCTGAATTTTGGACTCGGCTGGTGACAAAATGTTCCAAACACACCCCATGCACAACTCCACCGGGGAAGGTGCCAGAAACGAGTTCTGTTGGTAGTTTTTACACTACCCCGGTAGGCAGCTGAAAGGCACCACAAAACTTGTTCTACCTGCTTTCTGGGCTTGAGATGGGGAATCGCTGAATTTTGGACTCGGCTGGTGACAAAATGTTCCAAACACACCCCATGCACAACTCCACCGGGGAAGGTGCCAGAAACGAGTTCTGTTGGTAGTTTTTACACTACCCCGGTAGGCAAGAGAAAGGCACCACAAAACTTGTTCTACCTGCTTTCTGGGCTGAGATGGGGAACGGCTGAATTTTGGACTCGGCTGCTGACAAAATGTTCCAAACACACCCCATGCACAACTCCACCGGGGAAGGTGCCAGAAACGAGTTCCGTTGGTAGTTTTTACACTACCCCGGTAGGCAGCTGAAAGGCACCACAAAACTTGTTCTACCTGCTTTCTGGGCTGAGATGGGGAATCGCTGAATTTTGGACTCGGCTGGTGACAAAATGTTCCAAACACACCCCATGCACAACTCCACCGGGGAAGGTGCCAGAAACGAGTTCTGTTGGTAGTTTTTACACTACCCCGGTAGGCAGCTGAAAGGCACCACAAAAGTTGTTGTACCTGCTTTCTGGGCTGAGATGGGGAATCGCTGAATTTTGGACTCGGCTGGTGACAAAATGTTCCAAACACACCCCATGCACAACTCCACCGGGGAAGGTGCCAGAAACGAGTTCTGTTGGTAGTTTTTACATTGCTCCGGGAGGCAGCAGAAAGGCACCACAAAAGTTTTTCTACCTGCTTTCTGGGCTGAGATGGGGATCAGCTGAATTTTGGACTCGGCTGGTGACAAAATGTTCCAAACACACCCCATGCACACCTCCACCGGCAAAGGTTCCAGAAACGAGTTCTGTTGGTAGTTTTTACACTACCCCGGTAGGCAGCTGAAAGGCACCACAAAACTTGTTGTACCTGCTTTCTGGCCTAGAGATGGGGAACGGCTGAATTTTGGACTCGGCTGGTGACAAAATGTTCCAAACACACCCCATGCACAACTCCACCGGGGAAGGTGCCAGAAACGAGTTCTGTTGGTAGTTTTTACACTACCCCGGTAGGCAGCTGAAAGGCACCACAAAACTTGTTCTACCTGCTTTCTGGGCTGAGATGGGGAATCGCTGAATTTTGGACTCGGCTGGTGACAAAATGTTCCAAACACACCCCATGCACACCTCCACCGGGGAAGGTGCCAGAAACGAGTTCTGTTGGTAGTTTTTACACTACCCCGGTAGGCAGCTGAAAGGCACCACAAAAGTTTTTCTACCTGCTTTCTGGGCTGAGATGGGGAATCGCTGAATTTTGGACTCGGCTGGTGACAAAATGTTCCAAACACACCCCATGCACAACTCCACCGGGGAAGGTGCCAGAAACGAGTTCTGTTGGTAGTTTTTACACTACCCCGGTAGGCAAGAGAAAGGCACCACAAAACTTTTTGTACCTGCTTTCTGGGCTGAGATGGGGAACGGCTGAATTTTGGACTCGGCTGGTGAAAAAATGTTCCAAACACACCCCATGCACAACTCCACCGGGGAAGGTGCCAGAAACGAGTTCTGTTGGTAGTTTTTACAGTACCCCGGTAGGCACCTGAAAGGCACCACAAAACTTGTTCTACCTGCTTTCTGGCCTAGAGATGGGGAATCGCTGAATTTTGGACACGGCTGGTGACAAAATGTTCCAAACACACCCCATGCACAACTCCACCGGGGAAGGTGCCAGAAACGAGTTCTGTTGGTAGTTTTTACACTACCCCGGTAGGCAGCTGAAAGGCACCACAAAACTTGTTCTACCTGCTTTCTGGGCTGAGATGGGGAATCCCTGAATTTTGGACTCGGCTGGTGACAAAATGTTCCAAACACACCCCATGCACAACTCCACCGGGGAAGGTGCCAGAAACGAGTTCTGTTGGTAGTTTTTACACTACCCCGGTAGGCAGCTGAAAGGCACCACAAAACTTGTTCTACCTGCTTTCTGGGCTGAGATGGGGAATCGCTGAATTTTGGACTCGGCTGGTGACAAAATGTTCCAAACACACGCCATGCACAACTCCACCGGGGAAGGTGCCAGAAACGAGTTCTGTTGGTAGTTTTTACAGTACCCCGGTAGGCAGCTGAAAGGCACCACAAAACTTGTTCTACCTGCTTTCTGGGCTGAGATGGGGAACGGCTGAATTTTGGACTCGGCTGGTGACAAAATGTTCCAAACACACCCCATGCACAACTCCACCGGGGAAGGTGCCAGAAACGAGTTCTGTTGGTAGTTTTTACACTACCCCGGTAGGCAGCTGAAAGGCACCACAAAACTTGTTCTACCTGCTTTCTGGGCTGAGATGGGGAACGGCTGAATTTTGGACTCGGCTGGTAACAAAATGTTCCAAACACACCTCATGCACAACTCCACCGGGGAAGGTGCCAGAAATGAGTTCTGTTGGTAGTTTTTACACTACCCCGGTAGGCAGCTGAAAGGCACCACAAAACTTGTTCTACCTGCTTTCTGGGCTGAGATGGGGAACCGCTGAATTTTGGACTCGGCTGGTGACAAAATGTTCCAAACACACCCCATGCACAACTCCACCGGGGAAGGTGCCAGAAACGAGTTCTGTTGGTAGTTTTTACGCTACCCCGGTAGGCACCTGAAAGGCACCACAAAAGTTGTTGTACCTGCTTTCTGGGCTGAGATGGGGAATCGCTGAATTTTGGACTCGGCTGGTGACAAAATGTTCGAAACACACCCCATGCACACCTCCACCGGCAAAGGTGCCAGAAAGGAGTTCTGTTTGTAGTTTTTACACTACCCCGGTAGGCAGCTGAAAGGCACCACAAAACTTGTTCTACCTGCTTTCTGGGCTGAGATGGGGAATCGCTGAATTTTGGACTCGGCTGCTGACAAAATGTTCCAAACACACCCCATGCACAACTCCACCGGGGAAGGTGCCAGAAACGAGTTCTGTTGGTAGTTTTTACACTACCCCGGTAGGCAGCTGAAAGGCACCACAAAACTTGTTCTACCTGCTTTCTGGGCTGAGATGGGGAATCGCTGAATTTTGGACTCGGCTGGTGACAAAATGTTCCAAACACACGCCATGCACAACTCCACCGGGGAAGGTGCCAGAAACGAGTTCTGTTGGTAGTTTTTACAGTACCCCGGTAGGCAGCTGAAAGGCACCACAAAACTTGTTCTACCTGCTTTCTGGGCTGAGATGGGGAACGGCTGAATTTTGGACTCGGCTGGTGACAAAATGTTCCAAACACACCCCATGCACAACTCCACCGGGGAAGGTGCCAGAAACGAGTTCTGTTGGTAGTTTTTACACTACCCCGGTAGGCAGCTGAAAGGCACCACAAAACTTGTTCTACCTGCTTTCTGGGCTGAGATGGGGAACCGCTGAATTTTGGACTCGGCTGGTGACAAAATGTTCCAAACACACCCCATGCACAACTCCACCGGGGAAGGTGCCAGAAACGAGTTCTGTTGGTAGTTTTTACACTACCCCGGTAGGCACCTGAAAGGCACCACAAAAGTTGTTGTACCTGCTTTCTGGGCTGAGATGGGGAATCGCTGAATTTTGGACTCGGCTGGTGACAAAATGTTCGAAACACACCCCATGCACACCTCCACCGGCAAAGGTGCCAGAAAGGAGTTCTGTTGGTAGTTTTTACACTACCCCGGTAGGCAGCTGAAAGGCACCACAAAACTTGTTCTACCTGCTTTCTGGGCTGAGATGGGGAATCGCTGAATTTTGGACTCGGCTGCTGACAAAATGTTCCAAACACACCCCATGCACAACTCCACCGGGGAAGGTGCCAGAAACGAGTTCTGTTGGTAGTTTTTACACTACCCCGGTAGGCAGCTGAAAGGCACCACAAAACTTGTTCTACCTGCTTTCTGGGCTGAGATGGGGAATCGCTGAATTTTGGACTCGGCTGGTGACAAAATGTTCCAAACACACCCCATGCACAACTCCACCGGGGAAGGTGCCAGAAACGAGTTCTGTTGGTAGTTTTTACACTACCCCGGTAGGCAAGAGAAAGGCACCACAAAACTTGTTCTACCTGCTTTCTGGGCTGAGATGGGGAACGGCTGAATTTTGGACTCGGCTGGTAACAAAATGTTCCAAACACACCCCATGCACAGCTCCACCGGCAAAGGTGCCAGAAACGAGTTCTGTTGGTAGTTTTTACAGTACCCCGGTAGGCAAGAGAAAGGCACCACAAAAGTTGTTCTACCTGCTTTCTGGCCTAGAGATGGGGAACGGCTGAATTTTGGACTCGGCTGCTGACAAAATGTTCCAAACACACCCCATGCACAACTCCACCGGGGAAGGTGCCAGAAACGAGTTCTGTTGGTAGTTTTTACACTACCCCGGTAGGCAGCTGAAAGGCACCACAAAAGTTTTTCTACCTGCTTTCTGGGCTGAGATGGGGAATCGCTGAATTTTGGACTCGGCTGGTAACAAAATGTTCCAAACACACCTCATGCACAAATCCTCCGGGGAAGGTGCCAGAAATGAGTTCTGTTGGTAGTTTTTACACTACCCCGGTAGGCAGCTGAAAGGCACCACAAAACTTGTTCTACCTGCTTTCTGGGCTGAGATGGGGAACCGCTGAATTTTGGACTCGGCTGGTGACAAAATGTTCCAAACACAGCCCATGCACAACTCCACCGGGGAAGGTGCCAGAAACGAGTTCTGTTGGTAGTTTTTACACTACCCCGGTAGGCAGCTGAAAGGCACCACAAAAGTTGTTGTACCTGCTTTCTGGGCTGAGATGGGGAATCGCTGAATTTTGGACTCGGCTGGTGACAAAATGTTCGAAACACACCCCATGCACACCTCCACCGGCAAAGGTGCCAGAAAGGAGTTCTGTTGGTAGTTTTTACACTACCCCGGTAGGCAGCTGAAAGGCACCACAAAACTTGTTCTACCTGCTTTCTGGGCTGAGATGGGGAATCGCTGAATTTTGGACTCGGCTGGTGACAAAATGTTCCAAACACACCCCATGCACAACTCCAGCGGGGAAGGTGCCAGAAACGAGTTCTGTTGGTAGTTTTTACACTACCCCGGTAGGCAGCTGAAAGGCACCACAAAACTTGTTCTACCTGCTTTCTGGGCTGAGATGGGGAATCGCTGAATTTTGGACTCGGCTGGTGACAAAATGTTCCAAACACACGCCATGCACAACTCCACCGGGGAAGGTGCCAGAAACGAGTTCTGTTGGTAGTTTTTACAGTACCCCGGTAGGCAGCTGAAAGGCACCACAAAACTTGTTCTACCTGCTTTCTGGGCTGAGATGGGGAACGGCTGAATTTTGGACTCGGCTGGTGACAAAATGTTCCAAACACACCCCATGCACAACTCCACCGGGGAAGGTGCCAGAAACGAGTTCTGTTGGTAGTTTTTACACTACCCCGGTAGGCAGCTGAAAGGCACCACAAAACTTGTTCTACCTGCTTTCTGGGCTGAGATGGGGAACGGCTGAATTTTGGACTCGGCTGGTAACAAAATGTTCCAAACACACCTCATGCACAACTCCACCGGGGAAGGTGCCAGAAATGAGTTCTGTTGGTAGTTTTTACACTACCCCGGTAGGCAGCTGAAAGGCACCACAAAACTTGTTCTACCTGCTTTCTGGGCTGAGATGGGGAACCGCTGAATTTTGGACTCGGCTGGTGACAAAATGTTCCAAACACACCCCATGCACAACTCCACCGGGGAAGGTGCCAGAAACGAGTTCTGTTGGTAGTTTTTACACTACCCCGGTAGGCACCTGAAAGGCACCAC
The DNA here is from genome assembly GCF_023634085.1 of Falco cherrug. Classification (NCBI taxonomy): domain Eukaryota; kingdom Metazoa; phylum Chordata; class Aves; order Falconiformes; family Falconidae; genus Falco; species Falco cherrug. The sequence goes on along the minus strand of NW_026599395.1, from coordinate 4,189 downwards.
AAAAGTTGTTGTACCTGCTTTCTGGGCTGAGATGGGGAATCGCTGAATTTTGGACTCGGCTGGTGACAAAATGTTCGAAACACACCCCATGCACACCTCCACCGGCAAAGGTGCCAGAAAGGAGTTCTGTTGGTAGTTTTTACACTACCCCGGTAGGCAGCTGAAAGGCACCACAAAACTTGTTCTACCTGCTTTCTGGGCTGAGATGGGGAACGGCTGAATTTTGGACTCGGCTGGTGACAAAATGTTCCAAACACACCCCATGCACACCTCCACCGGCAAAGGTGCCAGAAACGAGTTCTGTTGGTAGTTTTTACAGTACCCCGGTAGGCAAGAGAAAGGCACCACAAAACTTGTTCTACCTGCTTTCTGGCCTAGAGATGGGGAACGGCTGAATTTTGGACTCGGCTGCTGACAAAATGTTCCAAACACACCCCATGCACAACTCCACCGGGGAAGGTGCCAGAAACGAGTTCTGTTGGTAGTTTTTACACTACCCCAGTAGGCAGCTGAAAGGCACCACAAAACTTGTTCTACCTGCTTTCTGGGCTGAGATGGGGAACGGCTGAATTTTGGACTCGGCTGGTGACAAAATGTTCCAAACACACCCCATGCACAACTCCACCGGCAAAGGTGCCAGAAACGAGTTCTGTTGGTAGTTTTTACAGTACCCCGGTAGGCAAGAGAAAGGCACCACAAAAGTTGTTCTACCTGCTTTCTGGCCTAGAGATGGGGAACGGCTGAATTTTGGACTCGGCTGCTGACAAAATGTTCCAAACACACCCCATGCACAACTCCACCGGGGAAGGTGCCAGAAACGAGTTCTGTTGGTAGTTTTTACACTACCCCGGTAGGCAGCTGAAAGGCACCACAAAAGTTTTTCTACCTGCTTTCTGGGCTGAGATGGGGAATCGCTGAATTTTGGACTCGGCTGGTGACAAAATGTTCCAAACACACCCCATGCACACCTCCACCGGCAAAGGTGCCAGAAACGAGTTCTGTTGGTAGTTTTTACACTACCCCGGTAGGCAGCTGAAAGGCACCACAAAACTTGTTCTACCTGCTTTCTGGGCTGAGATGGGGAATCGCTGAATTTTGGACTCGGCTGGTGACAAAATGTTCCAAACACACCCCATGCACAACTCCACCGGGGAAGGTGCCAGAAACGAGTTCTGTTGGTAGTTTTTACACTACCCCGGTAGGCAGCTGAAAGGCACCACAAAACTTGTTCTACCTGCTTTCTGGGCTGAGATGGGGAATCGCTGAATTTTGGACTCGGCTGCTGACAAAATGTTCCAAACACACCCCATGCACAACTCCACCGGGGAAGGTGCCAGAAACGAGTTCTGTTGGTAGTTTTTACACTACCCCGGTAGGCAGCTGAAAGGCACCACAAAACTTGTTCTACCTGCTTTCTGGGCTGAGATGGGGAATCGCTGAATTTTGGACTCGGCTGCTGACAAAATGTTCCAAACACACCCCATGCACAACTCCACCGGGGAAGGTGCCAGAAACGAGTTCTGTTGGTAGTTTTTACACTACCCCGGTAGGCAGCTGAAAGGCACCACAAAACTTGTTCTACCTGCTTTCTGGGCTGAGATGGGGAATCGCTGAATTTTGGACTCGGCTGGTGACAAAATGTTCCAAAAACACCCCATGCACAACTCCACCGGGGAAGGTGCCAGAAACGAGTTCTGTTGGTAGTTTTTACACTACCCCGGTAGGCAAGAGAAAGGCACCACAAAACTTGTTCTACCTGCTTTCTGGGCTGAGATGGGGAACGGCTGAATTTTGGACTCGGCTGGTGACAAAATGTTCCAAACACACCCCATGCACAACTCCACCGGGGAAGGTGCCAGAAACGAGTTCTGTTGGTAGTTTTTACACTACCCCGGTAGGCAGCTGAAAGGCACCACAAAACTTGTTCTACCTGCTTTCTGGGCTGAGATGGGGAATCGCTGAATTTTGGACTCGGCTGGTGACAAAATGTTCCAAACACACCCCATGCACAACTCCACCGGAGAAGGTGCCAGAAACGAGTTCTGTTGGTAGTTTTTACACTACCCCGGTAGGCAGCTGAAAGGCACCACAAAAGTTTTTCTACCTGCTTTCTGGGCTGAGATGGGGAATCGCTGAATTTTGGACTCGGCTGGTGACAAAATGTTCGAAACACACCCCATGCACACCTCCACCGGCAAAGGTGCCAGAAAGGAGTTCTGTTGGTAGTTTTTACACTACCCCGGTAGGCAGCTGAAAGGCACCACAAAACTTGTTCTACCTGCTTTCTGGGCTGAGATGGGGAATCGCTGAATTTTGGACTCGGCTGGTGACAAAATGTTCCAAACACACCCCATGCACAACTCCACCGGGGAAGGTGCCAGAAACGAGTTCTGTTGGTAGTTTTTACACTACCCCGGTAGGCAGCTGAAAGGCACCACAAAACTTGTTCTACCTGCTTTCTTGGCTGAGATGGGGAATCGCTGAATTTTGGACTCGGCTGGTGACAAAATGTTCCAAACACACCCCATGCACAACTCCACCGGGGAAGGTGCCAGAAACGAGTTCTGTTGGTAGTTTTTACACTACCCCAGTAGGCAGCTGAAAGGCACCACAAAACTTGTTCTACCTGCTTTCTGGGCTGAGATGGGGAACGGCTGAATTTTGGACTCGGCTGGTAACAAAATGTTCCAAACACACCCCATGCACAGCTCCACCGGCAAAGGTGCCAGAAAGGAGTTCTGTTGGTAGTTTTTACAGTACCCCGGTAGGCAGCTGAAAGGCACCACAAAACTTGTTCTACCTGCTTTCTGGGCTGAGATGGGGAATCGCTGAATTTTGGACTCGGCTGGTGACAAAATGTTCCAAACACACCCCATGCACACCTCCACCGGCAAAGGTGCCAGAAACGAGTTCTGTTGGTAGTTTTTACAGTACCCCGGTAGGCAGCTGAAAGGCACCACAAAACTTGTTCTACCTGCTTTCTGGCCTAGAGATGGGGAACGGCTGAATTTTGGACTCGGCTGGTGACAAAATGTTCCAAACACACCCCATGCACAACTCCACCGGGGAAGGTGCCAGAAACGAGTTCTGTTGGTAGTTTTTACACTACCCCGGTAGGCAGCTGAAAGGCACCACAAAAGTTTTTCTACCTGCTTTCTGGGCTGAGATGGGGAATCGCTGAATTTTGGACTCGGCTGGTGACAAAATGTTCCAAACACACCCCATGCACACCTCCACCGGCAAAGGTGCCAGAAACGAGTTCTGTTGGTAGTTTTTACACTACCCCGGTAGGCAGCTGAAAGGCACCACAAAACTTGTTCTACCTGCTTTCTGGGCTGAGATGGGGAATCGCTGAATTTTGGACTCGGCTGGTGACAAAATGTTCCAAACACACCCCATGCACAACTCCACCGGGGAAGGTGCCAGAAACGAGTTCTGTTGGTAGTTTTTACACTACCCCGGTAGGCAGCTGAAAGGCACCACAAAACTTGTTCTACCTGCTTTCTGGGCTGAGATGGGGAATCGCTGAATTTTGGACTCGGCTGGTGACAAAATGTTCCAAACACACCCCATGCACAACTCCACCGGGGAAGGTGCCAGAAACGAGTTCTGTTGGTAGTTTTTACACTACCCCGGTAGGCAAGAGAAAGGCACCACAAAACTTGTTCTACCTGCTTTCTGGGCTGAGATGGGGAACGGCTGAATTTTGGACTCGGCTGGTGACAAAATGTTCCAAACACACCCCATGCACAACTCCACCGGGGAAGGTGCCAGAAACGAGTTCCGTTGGTAGTTTTTACACTACCCCGGTAGGCAGCTGAAAGGCACCACAAAACTTGTTCTACCTGCTTTCTGGGCTGAGATGGGGAATCGCTGAATTTTGGACTCGGCTGGTGACAAAATGTTCCAAACACACCCCATGCACAACTCCACCGGAGAAGGTGCCAGAAACGAGTTCTGTTGGTAGTTTTTACACTACCCCGGTAGGCAGCTGAAAGGCACCACAAAAGTTTTTCTACCTGCTTTCTGGGCTGAGATGGGGAATCGCTGAATTTTGGACACGGCTGGTGACAAAATGTTCCAAACACACCCCATGCACAACTCCACCGGGGAAGGTGCCAGAAACGAGTTCTGTTGGTAGTTTTTACACTACCCCGGTAGGCAGCTGAAAGGCACCACAAAAGTTTTT
>NW_026599394.1:0-112525 GCF_023634085.1 Falco cherrug | reverse complement strand
ATGTTCCAAAACACACCCCATGCACAACTCCACCGGGGGAAGGTGCCAGAAACGAGTTCTGTTGGTAGTTTTTACAGTACCCCGGTAGGCAGCTGAAAGGCACCACAAAACTTGTTCTACCTGCTTTCTGGGCTGAGATGGGGAACAGCTGAATTTTGGACTCGGCTGGTGACAAAATGTTCCAAACACACCCCTATTGCACAACTCCACCGGGGAAGGTGCCAGAAACGAGTTCTGTTGGTAGTTTTTACACTACCCCGGTAGGCAGCTGAAAGGCACCACAAAACTTGTTCTACCTGCTTTCTGGGCTGAGATGGAGAATCGCTGAATTTTGGACACGGCTGGTGACAAAATGTTCCAAACACACCCCATGCACAACTCCACCGGGGAAGGTGCCAGAAACGAGTTCTGTTGGTAGTTTTTACACTACCCCGGTAGGCAGCTGAAAGGCACCACAAAACTTGTTCTACCTGCTTTCTGGGCTGAGATGGGGAATCGCTGAATTTTGGACTCGGCTGGTGACAAAATGTTCCAAACACACCCCATGCACAACTCCACCGGGGAAGGTGCCAGAAACGAGTTCTGTTGGTAGTTTTTACAGTACCCCGGTAGGCAGCTGAAAGGCACCACAAAACTTGTTCTACCTGCTTTCTGGGCTGAGATGGGGAATCGCTGAATTTTGGACTCGGCTGGTGACAAAATGTTCCAAACACACCCCATGCACAACTCCACCGGGGAAGGTGCCAGAAACGAGTTCTGTTGGTAGTTTTTTACACTACCCCGGTAGGCAGCTGAAAGGCACCACAAAACTTGTTCTACCTGCTTTCTGGGGCTGAGATGGGGAACGGCTGAATTTTGGACTCGGCTGGTGACAAAATGTTCCAAACACACCCCATGCACAACTCCACCGGGGAAGGTGCCAGAAACGAGTTCTGTTGGTAGTTTTTACACTACCCCGGTAGGCAGCTGAAAGGCACCACAAAACTTGTTCTACCTGCTTTCTGGGCTGAGATGGGGAATCGCTGAATTTTGGACTCGGCTGGTGACAAAATGTTCCAAACACACCCCATGCACAACTCCACCGGGGAAGGTGCCAGAAACGAGTTCTGTTGGTAGTTTTTACACTACCCCGGTAGGCAGCTGAAAGGCACCACAAAACTTGTTCTACCTGCTTTCTGGGCTGAGATGGGGAACGGCTGAATTTTGGACTCGGCTGGTAACAAAATGTTCCAAACACACCCCATGCACAACTCCACCGGGAAGGTGCCAGAAACGAGTTCTGTTGGTAGTTTTTACACTACCCCGGTAGGCAGCTGAAAGGCACCACAAAACTTGTTCTACCTGCTTTCTGGGCTGAGATGGGGAATCGCTGAATTTTGGACTCGGCTGGTGACAAAATGTTCCAAACACACCCCATGCACAACTCCACCGGGGAAGGTGCCAGAAAGGAGTTCTGTTGGTAGTTTTTACACTACCCCGGTAGGCAGCTGAAAGGCACCACAAAACTTGTTCTACCTGCTTTCTGGGCTGAGATGGGGAATCGCTGAATTTTGGACTCGGCTGGTGACAAAATGTTCCAAACACACCCCATGCACAACTCCACCGGGGAAGGTGCCAGAAACGAGTTCTGTTGGTAGTTTTTTACAGTACCCCGGTAGGCAGCTGAAAGGCACCACAAAACTTGTTCTACCTGCTTTCTGGGCTGAGATGGGGAATCGCTGAATTTTGGACTCGGCTGGTGACAAAATGTTCCAAACACACCCATGCACAACTCCACCGGGGAAGGTGCCAGAAACGAGTTCTGTTGGTAGTTTTTACACTACCCCGGTAGGCAGCTGAAAGGCACCACAAAACTTGTTCTACCTGCTTTCTGGGCTGAGATGGGGAATCGCTGAATTTTGGACTCGGCTGGTGACAAAATCTTCCAAACACACCCCATGCACAACTCCACCGGGGAAGGTGCCAGAAACGAGTTCTGTTGGTAGTTTTTACACTACCCCGGTAGGCAGCTGAAAGGCACCACAAAAGTTGTTCTACCTGCTTTCTGGGCTGAGATGGGGATCAGCTGAATTTTGGACTCGGCTGGTGACAAAATGTTCCAAACACACCCCATGCACAACTCCACCGGGGAAGGTGCCAGAAACGAGTTCTGTTGGTAGTTTTTACACTACCCCGGTAGGCAGCTGAAAGGCACCACAAAAACTTGTTCTACCTGCTTTCTGGGCTGAGATGGGGAATCGCTGAATTTTGGACTCGGCTGCTGACAAAATGTTCCAAACACACCCCATGCACAACTCCACCGGGAAGGTGCCAGAAACGAGTTCTGTTGGTAGTTTTTACACTACCCCGGTAGGCAGCTGAAAGGCACCACAAAAGTTGTTCTACCTGCTTTCTGGGCTGAGATGGGGAAACAGCTGAGTTTTGGACTCGGCTGGTGACAAAATGTTCCAAACACACCCCATGCACAACTCCACCGGGGAAGGTGCCAGAAACGAGTTCTGTTGGTAGTTTTTACACTACCCCGGTAGGCAGCTGAAAGGCACCACAAAACTTGTTCTACCTGCTTTCTGGGCTGAGATGGGGAATCGCTGAATTTTGGACTCGGCTGGTGACAAAATGTTCCAAACACACCCCATGCACAACTCCACCGGGGAAGGTGCCAGAAACGAGTTCTGTTGGTAGTTTTTACACTACCCCGGTAGGCAGCTGAAAGGCACCACAAAACTTGTTCTACCTGCTTTCTGGGCTGAGATGGGGAATCGCTGAATTTTGGACTCGGCTGGTGACAAAATGTTCCAAACACACCCCATGCACAACTCCACCGGGGAAGGTGCCAGAAACGAGTTCTGTTGGTAGTTTTTACACTACCCCGGTAGGCAGCTGAAAGGCACCACAAAAGTTTTTCTACCTGCTTTCTGGGCTGAGATGGGGAATCGCTGAATTTTGGACTCGGCTGGTGACAAAATGTTCCAAACACACCCCATGCACAACTCCACCGGGGAAGGTGCCAGAAACGAGTTCTGTTGGTAGTTTTTACACTACCCCGGTAGGCAGCTGAAAGGCACCACAAAACTTGTTCTACCTGCTTTCTGGGCTGAGATGGGGAATCGCTGAATTTTGGACTCGGCTGGTGACAAAATGTTCCAAACACACCCCATGCACAACTCCACCGGGGAAGGTGCCAGAAACGAGTTCTGTTGGTAGTTTTTACACTACCCCGGTAGGCAGCTGAAAGGCACCACAAAACTTGTTCTACCTGCTTTCTGGGCTGAGATGGAGAATCGCTGAATTTTGGACTCGGCTGGTGACAAAATGTTCCAAACACACCCCATGCACAACTCCACCGGGGAAGGTGCCAGAAACGAGTTCTGTTGGTAGTTTTTACACTACCCCGGTAGGCAGCTGAAAGGCACCACAAAACTTGTTCTACCTGCTTTCTGGGCTGAGATGGGGAATCGCTGAATTTTGGACTCGGCTGGTGACAAAATGTTCCAAACACACCCCATGCACAACTCCACCGGGGAAGGTGCCAGAAACGAGTTCTGTTGGTAGTTTTTACAGTACCCCGGTAGGCAAGAGAAAGGCACCACAAAACTTGTTCTACCTGCTTTCTGGGCTGAGATGGGGAATCGCTGAATTTTGGACTCGGCTGGTGACAAAATGTTCCAAACACACCCCATGCACAACTCCACCGGGGAAGGTGCCAGAAACGAGTTCTGTTGGTAGTTTTTACACTACCCCGGTAGGCAGCTGAAAGGCACCACAAAACTTGTTCTACCTGCTTTCTGGGCTGAGATGGGGAATCGCTGAATTTTGGGACTCGGCTGGTGACAAAATGTTCCAAACACACCCCATGCACAACTCCACCGGGGAAGGTGCCAGAAACGAGTTCTGTTGGTTGTTTTTACACTACCCCGGTAGGCAGCTGAAAGGCACCACAAAACTTGTTCTACCTGCTTTCTGGGCTGAGATGGGGAACGGCTGAATTTTGGACTCGGCTGGTGACAAAATGTTCCAAACACACCCCATGCACAACTCCACCGGGGAAGGTGCCAGAAACGAGTTCTGTTGGTAGTTTTTACACTACCCCGGTAGGCAGCTGAAAGGCACCACAAAACTTGTTCTACCTGCTTTCTGGGCTGAGATGGGGAATCGCTGAATTTTGGACTCGGCTGGTGACAAAATGTTCCAAACACACCCCATGCACAACTCCACCGGGGAAGGTGCCAGAAACGAGTTCTGTTGGTAGTTTTTACACTACCCCGGTAGGCAGCTGAAAGGCACCACAAAACTTGTTCTACCTGCTTTCTGGGCTGAGATGGGGAACGGCTGAATTTTGGACTCGGCTGGTAACAAAATGTTCCAAACACACCCCATGCACAACTCCACCGGGGAAGGTGCCAGAAACGAGTTCTGTTGGTAGTTTTTACACTACCCCGGTAGGCAGCTGAAAGGCACCACAAAACTTGTTCTACCTGCTTTCTGGGCTGAGATGGGGAATCGCTGAATTTTGGACTCGGCTGGTGACAAAATGTTCCAAACACACCCCATGCACAACTCCACCGGGGAAGGTGCCAGAAAGGAGTTCTGTTGGTAGTTTTTTACACTACCCCGGTAGGCAGCTGAAGGCACCACAAAACTTGTTCTACCTGCTTTCTGGGCTGAGATGGGGAATCGCTGAATTTTGGACTCGGCTGGTGACAAAATGTTCCAAACACACCCCATGCACAACTCCACCGGGGAAGGTGCCAGAAACGAGTTCTGTTGGTAGTTTTTACAGTACCCCGGTAGGCAGCTGAAAGGCACCACAAAACTTGTTCTACCTGCTTTCTGGGCTGAGATGGGGAATCGCTGAATTTTGGACTCGGCTGGTGACAAAATGTTCCAAACACACCCCATGCACAACTCCACCGGGGAAGGTGCCAGAAACGAGTTCTGTTGGTAGTTTTTACACTACCCCGGTAGGCAGCTGAAAGGCACCACAAAACTTGTTCTACCTGCTTTCTGGGCTGAGATGGGGAATCGCTGAATTTTGGACTCGGCTGGTGACAAAATGTTCCAAACACACCCCATGCACAACTCCACCGGGGAAGGTGCCAGAAACGAGTTCTGTTGGTAGTTTTTACACTACCCCGGTAGGCAAGAGAAAGGCACCACAAAACTTGTTCTACCTGCTTTCTTGGCTGAGATGGGGAATCGCTGAATTTTGGACTCGGCTGGTGACAAAATGTTCCAAACACACCCCATGCACAACTCCACCGGGGAAGGTGCCAGAAACGAGTTCTGTTGGTAGTTTTTACACTACCCCGGTAGGCAGCTGAAAGGCACCACAAAACTTGTTCTACCTGCTTTCTGGGCTGAGATGGGGAATCGCTGAATTTTGGACTCGGCTGGTGACAAAATGTTCCAAACACACCCCATGCACAACTCCACCGGGGAAGGTGCCAGAAACGAGTTCTGTTGGTAGTTTTTACACTACCCCGGTAGGCAGCTGAAAGGCACCACAAAACTTGTTCTACCTGCTTTCTGGGCTGAGATGGGGAACGGCTGAATTTTGGACTCGGCTGGTGACAAAATGTTCCAAACACACCCCATGCACAACTCCACCGGGGAAGGTGCCAGAAACGAGTTCTGTTGGTAGTTTTTACACTACCCCGGTAGGCAGCTGAAAGGCACCACAAAACTTGTTTCTACCTGCTTTCTGGGCTGAGATGGGGAATCGCTGAATTTTGGACTCGGCTGGTGACAAAATGTTCCAAACACACCCCATGCACAACTCCACCGGGGAAGGTGCCAGAAACGAGTTCTGTTGGTAGTTTTTACAGTACCCCGGTAGGCAGCTGAAAGGCACCACAAAACTTGTTCTACCTGCTTTCTGGGCTGAGATGGGGAACGGCTGAATTTTGGACTCGGCTGGTAACAAAATGTTCCAAACACACCCCATGCACAACTCCACCGGGGAAGGTGCCAGAAACGAGTTCTGTTGGTAGTTTTTACACTACCCCGGTAGGCAGCTGAAAGGCACCACAAAACTTGTTCTACTGCTTCTGGGCTGAGATGGGGAACGGCTGAATTTTGGACTCGGCTGGTGACAAAATGTTCCAAACACACCCCATGCACAACTCCACCGGGGAAGGTGCCAGAAACGAGTTCTGTTGGTAGTTTTTACACTACCCCGGTAGGCAGCTGAAAGGCACCACAAAACTTGTTCTACCTGCTTTCTGGGCTGAGATGGAGAATCGCTGAATTTTGGACACGGCTGGTGACAAAATGTTCCAAACACACCCCATGCACAACTCCACCGGGGAAGGTGCCAGAAACGAGTTCTGTTGGTAGTTTTTACACTACCCCGGTAGGCAGCTGAAAGGCACCACAAAACTTGTTCTACCTGCTTTCTGGGCTGAGATGGGGAATCGCTGAATTTTGGACTCGGCTGGTGACAAAATGTTCCAAACACACCCCATGCACAACTCCACCGGGGAAGGTGCCAGAAACGAGTTCTGTTGTTAGTTTTTACACTACCCCGGTAGGCAGCTGAAAGGCACCACAAAACTTGTTCTACCTGCTTTCTGGGCTGAGATGGGGAATCGCTGAATTTTGGACTCGGCTGGTGACAAAATGTTCCAAACACACCCCATGCACAACTCCACCGGGGAAGGTGCCAGAAACGAGTTCTGTTGGTAGTTTTTACACTACCCCGGTAGGCAGCTGAAAGGCACCACAAAACTTGTTCTACCTGCTTTCTGGGCTGAGATGGAGAATCGCTGAATTTTGGACACGGCTGGTGACAAAATGTTCCAAACACACCCCATGCACAACTCCACCGGGGAAGGTGCCAGAAACGAGTTCTGTTGGTAGTTTTTACACTACCCCGGTAGGCAGCTGAAAGGCACCACAAAACTTGTTCTACCTGCTTTCTGGGCTGAGATGGGGAATCGCTGAATTTTGGACTCGGCTGGTGACAAAATGTTCCAAACACACCCCATGCACAACTCCACCGGGGAAGGTGCCAGAAACGAGTTCTGTTGGTAGTTTTTACAGTACCCCGGTAGGCAAGAGAAAGGCACCACAAAACTTGTTCTACCTGCTTTCTGGGCTGAGATGGGGAACGGCTGAATTTTGGACTCGGCTGGTGACAAAATGTTCCAAACACACCCCATGCACAACTCCACCGGGGAAGGTGCCAGAAAGGAGTTCTGTTGGTAGTTTTTACACTACCCCGGTAGGCAGCTGAAAGGCACCACAAAACTTGTTCTACCTGCTTTCTGGGCTGAGATGGGGAATCGCTGAATTTTGGACTCGGCTGGTGACAAAATGTTCCAAACACACCCCATGCACAACTCCACCGGGGAAGGTGCCAGAAACGAGTTCTGTTGGTAGTTTTTACACTACCCCGGTAGGCAGCTGAAAGGCACCACAAAACTTGTTCTACCTGCTTTCTGGGCTGAGATGGGGAACGGCTGAATTTTGGACTCGGCTGGTGACAAAATGTTCCAAACACACCCCATGCACAACTCCACCGGGGAAGGTGCCAGAAACGAGTTCTGTTGGTAGTTTTTTACACTACCCCGGTAGGCAGCTGAAAGGCACCACAAAACTTGTTCTACCTGCTTTCTGGGCTGAGATGGGGAACGGCTGAATTTTGGACTCGGCTGGTGACAAAATGTTCCAAACACACCCCATGCACAACTCCACCGGGGAAGGTGCCAGAAAGGAGTTCTGTTGGTAGTTTTTACACTACCCCGGTAGGCAGCTGAAAGGCACCACAAAACTTGTTCTACCTGCTTTCTGGGCTGAGATGGGGAATCGCTGAATTTTGGACTCGGCTGGTGACAAAATGTTCCAAACACACCCCATGCACAACTCCACCGGGGAAGGTGCCAGAAACGAGTTCTGTTGGTAGTTTTTACAGTACCCCGGTAGGCAGCTGAAAGGCACCACAAAACTTGTTCTACCTGCTTTCTGGGCTGAGATGGGGAATCGCTGAATTTTGGACTCGGCTGGTGACAAAATGTTCCAAACACACCCCATGCACAACTCCACCGGGGAAGGTGCCAGAAACGAGTTCTGTTGGTAGTTTTTACACTACCCCGGTAGGCAGCTGAAAGGCACCACAAAACTTGTTCTACCTGCTTTCTGGGCTGAGATGGAGAATCGCTGAATTTTGGACACGGCTGGTGACAAAATGTTCCAAACACACCCCATGCACAACTCCACCGGGGAAGGTGCCAGAAACGAGTTCTGTTGGTAGTTTTTACACTACCCCGGTAGGCAGCTGAAAGGCACCACAAAACTTGTTCTACCTGCTTTCTGGGCTGAGATGGGGAATCGCTGAATTTTGGACTCGGCTGGTGACAAAATGTTCCAAACACACCCCATGCACAACTCCACCGGGGAAGGTGCCAGAAACGAGTTCTGTTGGTAGTTTTTACAGTACCCCGGTAGGCAAGAGAAAGGCACCACAAAACTTGTTCTACCTGCTTTCTGGGCTGAGATGGGGAACGGCTGAATTTTGGACTCGGCTGGTGACAAAATGTTCCAAACACACCCCATGCACAACTCCACCGGGGAAGGTGCCAGAAACGAGTTCTGTTGGTAGTTTTTACACTACCCCGGTAGGCAGCTGAAAGGCACCACAAAACTTGTTCTACCTGCTTTCTGGGCTGAGATGGGGAATCGCTGAATTTTGGACTCGGCTGGTGACAAAATGTTCCAAACACACCCCATGCACAACTCCACCGGGGAAGGTGCCAGAAACGAGTTCTGTTGGTAGTTTTTACACTACCCCGGTAGGCAGCTGAAAGGCACCACAAAACTTGTTCTACCTGCTTTCTGGGCTGAGATGGGGAACGGCTGAATTTTGGACTCGGCTGGTGACAAAATGTTCCAAACACACCCCATGCACAACTCCACCGGGGAAGGTGCCAGAAACGAGTTCTGTTGGTAGTTTTTACACTACCCCGGTAGGCAGCTGAAAGGCACCACAAAAGTTGTTCTACCTGCTTTCTGGGCTGAGATGGGGATCGGCTGAATTTTGGACTCGGCTGGTGACAAAATGTTCCAAACACACCCCATGCACAACTCCACCGGGGAAGGTGCCAGAAACGAGTTCTGTTGGTAGTTTTTACACTACCCCGGTAGGCAGCTGAAAGGCACCACAAAACTTGTTCTACCTGCTTTCTGGGCTGAGATGGGGAATCGCTGAATTTTGGACTCGGCTGGTGACAAAATGTTCCAAACACACCCCATGCACAACTCCACCGGGGAAGGTGCCAGAAACGAGTTCTGTTGGTAGTTTTTACACTACCCCGGTAGGCAGCTGAAAGGCACCACAAAACTTGTTCTACCTGCTTTCTGGGCTGAGATGGGGAACGGCTGAATTTTGGACTCGGCTGGTAACAAAATGTTCCAAACACACCCCATGCACAACTCCACCGGGGAAGGTGCCAGAAACGAGTTCTGTTGGTAGTTTTTACACTACCCCGGTAGGCAGCTGAAAGGCACCACAAAACTTGTTCTACCTGCTTTCTGGGCTGAGATGGGGAATCGCTGAATTTTGGACTCGGCTGGTGACAAAATGTTCCAAACACACCCCATGCACAACTCCACCGGGGAAGGTGCCAGAAACGAGTTCTGTTGGTAGTTTTTACACTACCCCGGTAGGCAGCTGAAAGGCACCACAAAACTTGTTCTACCTGCTTTCTGGGCTGAGATGGGGAATCGCTGAATTTTGGACTCGGCTGGTGACAAAATGTTCCAAACACACCCCATGCACAACTCCACCGGGGAAGGTGCCAGAAACGAGTTCTGTTGGTAGTGTTTACACTACCCCGGTAGGCAGCTGAAAGGCACCACAAAACTTGTTCTACCTGCTTTCTGGGCTGAGATGGGGAACGGCTGAATTTTGGACTCGGCTGGTGACAAAATGTTCCAAACACACCCCATGCACAACTCCACCGGGGAAGGTGCCAGAAACGAGTTCTGTTGGTAGTTTTTACACTACCCCGGTAGGCAGCTGAAAGGCACCACAAAACTTGTTCTACCTGCTTTCTGGGCTGAGATGGGGAATCGCTGAATTTTGGACTCGGCTGGTGACAAAATGTTCCAAACACACCCCATGCACAACTCCACCGGGGAAGGTGCCAGAAACGAGTTCTGTTGGTAGTTTTTACACTACCCCGGTAGGCAGCTGAAAGGCACCACAAAACTTGTTCTACCTGCTTTCTGGGCTGAGATGGGGAATCGCTGAATTTTGGACTCGGCTGGTAACAAAATGTTCCAAACACACCCCATGCACAACTCCACCGGGGAAGGTGCCAGAAACGAGTTCTGTTGGTAGTTTTTACACTACCCCGGTAGGCAGCTGAAAGGCACCACAAAACTTGTTCTACCTGCTTTCTGGGCTGAGATGGGGAATCGCTGAATTTTGGACTCGGCTGGTGACAAAATGTTCCAAACACACCCCATGCACAACTCCACCGGGGAAGGTGCCAGAAACGAGTTCTGTTGGTAGTTTTTACAGTACCCCGGTAGGCAAGAGAAAGGCACCACAAAACTTGTTCTACCTGCTTTCTTGGCTGAGATGGGGAATCGCTGAATTTTGGACTCGGCTGGTGACAAAATGTTCCAAACACACCCCATGCACAACTCCACCGGGGAAGGTGCCAGAAACGAGTTCTGTTGGTAGTTTTTACACTACCCCGGTAGGCAGCTGAAAGGCACCACAAAACTTGTTCTACCTGCTTTCTGGGCTGAGATGGGGAATCGCTGAATTTTGGACTCGGCTGGTGACAAAATGTTCCAAACACACCCCATGCACAACTCCACCGGGGAAGGTGCCAGAAACGAGTTCTGTTGGTAGTTTTTACACTACCCCGGTAGGCAGCTGAAAGGCACCACAAAACTTGTTCTACCTGCTTTCTGGGCTGAGATGGGGAATCGCTGAATTTTGGACTCGGCTGGTGACAAAATGTTCCAAACACACCCCATGCACAACTCCACCGGGGAAGGTGCCAGAAAGGAGTTCTGTTGGTAGTTTTTACACTACCCCGGTAGGCAGCTGAAAGGCACCACAAAACTTGTTCTACCTGCTTTCTGGGCTGAGATGGGGAATCGCTGAATTTTGGACTCGGCTGGTGACAAAATGTTCCAAACACACCCCATGCACAACTCCACCGGGGAAGGTGCCAGAAACGAGTTCTGTTGGTAGTTTTTACAGTACCCCGGTAGGCAGCTGAAAGGCACCACAAAACTTGTTCTACCTGCTTTCTGGGCTGAGATGGGGAACGGCTGAATTTTGGACTCGGCTGGTAACAAAATGTTCCAAACACACCCCATGCACAACTCCACCGGGGAAGGTGCCAGAAACGAGTTCTGTTGGTAGTTTTTACACTACCCCGGTAGGCAGCTGAAAGGCACCACAAAACTTGTTCTACCTGCTTTCTGGGCTGAGATGGGGAACGGCTGAATTTTGGACTCGGCTGGTGACAAAATGTTCCAAACACACCCCATGCACAACTCCACCGGGGAAGGTGCCAGAAACGAGTTCTGTTGGTAGTTTTTACACTACCCCGGTAGGCAGCTGAAAGGCACCACAAAACTTGTTCTACCTGCTTTCTGGGCTGAGATGGGGAATCGCTGAATTTTGGACTCGGCTGGTGACAAAATGTTCCAAACACACCCCATGCACAACTCCACCGGGGAAGGTGCCAGAAAGGAGTTCTGTTGGTAGTTTTTACACTACCCCGGTAGGCAGCTGAAAGGCACCACAAAACTTGTTCTACCTGCTTTCTGGGCTGAGATGGGGAATCGCTGAATTTTGGACTCGGCTGGTAACAAAATGTTCCAAACACACCCCATGCACAACTCCACCGGGGAAGGTGCCAGAAACGAGTTCTGTTGGTAGTTTTTACAGTACCCCGGTAGGCAGCTGAAAGGCACCACAAAACTTGTTCTACCTGCTTTCTGGGCTGAGATGGGGAATCGCTGAATTTTGGACTCGGCTGGTGACAAAATGTTCCAAACACACCCCATGCACAACTCCACCGGGGAAGGTGCCAGAAAGGAGTTCTGTTGGTAGTTTTTACACTACCCCGGTAGGCAGCTGAAAGGCACCACAAAACTTGTTCTACCTGCTTTCTGGGCTGAGATGGGGAATCGCTGAATTTTGGACTCGGCTGGTGACAAAATGTTCCAAACACACCCCATGCACAACTCCACCGGGGAAGGTGCCAGAAACGAGTTCTGTTGGTAGTTTTTACAGTACCCCGGTAGGCAGCTGAAAGGCACCACAAAACTTGTTCTACCTGCTTTCTGGGCTGAGATGGGGAATCGCTGAATTTTGGACTCGGCTGGTGACAAAATGTTCCAAACACACCCCATGCACAACTCCACCGGGGAAGGTGCCAGAAACGAGTTCTGTTGGTAGTTTTTACACTACCCCGGTAGGCAGCTGAAAGGCACCACAAAACTTGTTCTACCTGCTTTCTGGGCTGAGATGGAGAATCGCTGAATTTTGGACACGGCTGGTGACAAAATGTTCCAAACACACCCCATGCACAACTCCACCGGGGAAGGTGCCAGAAACGAGTTCTGTTGGTAGTTTTTACACTACCCCGGTAGGCAGCTGAAAGGCACCACAAAACTTGTTCTACCTGCTTTCTGGGCTGAGATGGGGAATCGCTGAATTTTGGACTCGGCTGGTGACAAAATGTTCCAAACACACCCCATGCACAACTCCACCGGGGAAGGTGCCAGAAACGAGTTCTGTTGGTAGTTTTTACAGTACCCCGGTAGGCAAGAGAAAGGCACCACAAAACTTGTTCTACCTGCTTTCTGGGCTGAGATGGGGAACGGCTGAATTTTGGACTCGGCTGGTGACAAAATGTTCCAAACACACCCCATGCACAACTCCACCGGGGAAGGTGCCAGAAACGAGTTCTGTTGGTAGTTTTTACACTACCCCGGTAGGCAGCTGAAAGGCACCACAAAACTTGTTCTACCTGCTTTCTGGGCTGAGATGGGGAATCGCTGAATTTTGGACTCGGCTGGTGACAAAATGTTCCAAACACACCCCATGCACAACTCCACCGGGGAAGGTGCCAGAAACGAGTTCTGTTGGTAGTTTTTACACTACCCCGGTAGGCAGCTGAAAGGCACCACAAAACTTGTTCTACCTGCTTTCTGGGCTGAGATGGGGAACGGCTGAATTTTGGACTCGGCTGGTGACAAAATGTTCCAAACACACCCCATGCACAACTCCACCGGGGAAGGTGCCAGAAACGAGTTCTGTTGGTAGTTTTTACACTACCCCGGTAGGCAGCTGAAAGGCACCACAAAACTTGTTCTACCTGCTTTCTGGGCTGAGATGGGGAACGGCTGAATTTTGGACTCGGCTGGTGACAAAATGTTCCAAACACACCCCATGCACAACTCCACCGGGGAAGGTGCCAGAAACGAGTTCTGTTGGTAGTTTTTACACTACCCCGGTAGGCAGCTGAAAGGCACCACAAAACTTGTTCTACCTGCTTTCTGGGCTGAGATGGGGAATCGCTGAATTTTGGACTCGGCTGGTGACAAAATGTTCCAAACACACCCCATGCACAACTCCACCGGGGAAGGTGCCAGAAACGAGTTCTGTTGGTAGTTTTTACACTACCCCGGTAGGCAGCTGAAAGGCACCACAAAACTTGTTCTACCTGCTTTCTGGGCTGAGATGGGGAACGGCTGAATTTTGGACTCGGCTGGTAACAAAATGTTCCAAACACACCCCATGCACAACTCCACCGGGGAAGGTGCCAGAAACGAGTTCTGTTGGTAGTTTTTACACTACCCCGGTAGGCAGCTGAAAGGCACCACAAAACTTGTTCTACCTGCTTTCTGGGCTGAGATGGGGAATCGCTGAATTTTGGACTCGGCTGGTGACAAAATGTTCCAAACACACCCCATGCACAACTCCACCGGGGAAGGTGCCAGAAACGAGTTCTGTTGGTAGTGTTTACACTACCCCGGTAGGCAGCTGAAAGGCACCACAAAACTTGTTCTACCTGCTTTCTGGGCTGAGATGGGGAACGGCTGAATTTTGGACTCGGCTGGTGACAAAATGTTCCAAACACACCCCATGCACAACTCCACCGGGGAAGGTGCCAGAAACGAGTTCTGTTGGTAGTTTTTACACTACCCCGGTAGGCAGCTGAAAGGCACCACAAAACTTGTTCTACCTGCTTTCTGGGCTGAGATGGGGAATCGCTGAATTTTGGACTCGGCTGGTGACAAAATGTTCCAAACACACCCCATGCACAACTCCACCGGGGAAGGTGCCAGAAACGAGTTCTGTTGGTAGTTTTTACACTACCCCGGTAGGCAGCTGAAAGGCACCACAAAACTTGTTCTACCTGCTTTCTGGGCTGAGATGGGGAATCGCTGAATTTTGGACTCGGCTGGTAACAAAATGTTCCAAACACACCCCATGCACAACTCCACCGGGGAAGGTGCCAGAAACGAGTTCTGTTGGTAGTTTTTACACTACCCCGGTAGGCAGCTGAAAGGCACCACAAAACTTGTTCTACCTGCTTTCTGGGCTGAGATGGGGAATCGCTGAATTTTGGACTCGGCTGGTGACAAAATGTTCCAAACACACCCCATGCACAACTCCACCGGGGAAGGTGCCAGAAACGAGTTCTGTTGGTAGTTTTTACAGTACCCCGGTAGGCAAGAGAAAGGCACCACAAAACTTGTTCTACCTGCTTTCTTGGCTGAGATGGGGAATCGCTGAATTTTGGACTCGGCTGGTGACAAAATGTTCCAAACACACCCCATGCACAACTCCACCGGGGAAGGTGCCAGAAACGAGTTCTGTTGGTAGTTTTTACACTACCCCGGTAGGCAGCTGAAAGGCACCACAAAACTTGTTCTACCTGCTTTCTGGGCTGAGATGGGGAATCGCTGAATTTTGGACTCGGCTGGTGACAAAATGTTCCAAACACACCCCATGCACAACTCCACCGGGGAAGGTGCCAGAAACGAGTTCTGTTGGTAGTTTTTACACTACCCCGGTAGGCAGCTGAAAGGCACCACAAAACTTGTTCTACCTGCTTTCTGGGCTGAGATGGGGAACGGCTGAATTTTGGACTCGGCTGGTGACAAAATGTTCCAAACACACCCCATGCACAACTCCACCGGGGAAGGTGCCAGAAACGAGTTCTGTTGGTAGTTTTTACACTACCCCGGTAGGCAGCTGAAAGGCACCACAAAACTTGTTCTACCTGCTTTCTGGGCTGAGATGGGGAATCGCTGAATTTTGGACTCGGCTGGTGACAAAATGTTCCAAACACACCCCATGCACAACTCCACCGGGGAAGGTGCCAGAAACGAGTTCTGTTGGTAGTTTTTACACTACCCCGGTAGGCAGCTGAAAGGCACCACAAAACTTGTTCTACCTGCTTTCTGGGCTGAGATGGGGAACGGCTGAATTTTGGACTCGGCTGGTAACAAAATGTTCCAAACACACCCCATGCACAACTCCACCGGGGAAGGTGCCAGAAACGAGTTCTATTGGTAGTTTTTACACTACCCCGGTAGGCAGCTGAAAGGCACCACAAAACTTGTTCTACCTGCTTTCTGGGCTGAGATGGGGAACGGCTGAATTTTGGACTCGGCTGGTGACAAAATGTTCCAAACACACCCCATGCACAACTCCACCGGGGAAGGTGCCAGAAACGAGTTCTGTTGGTAGTTTTTACACTACCCCGGTAGGCAGCTGAAAGGCACCACAAAACTTGTTCTACCTGCTTTCTGGGCTGAGATGGGGAATCGCTGAATTTTGGACTCGGCTGGTGACAAAATGTTCCAAACACACCCCATGCACAACTCCACCGGGGAAGGTGCCAGAAAGGAGTTCTGTTGGTAGTTTTTACACTACCCCGGTAGGCAGCTGAAAGGCACCACAAAACTTGTTCTACCTGCTTTCTGGGCTGAGATGGGGAATCGCTGAATTTTGGACTCGGCTGGTAACAAAATGTTCCAAACACACCCCATGCACAACTCCACCGGGGAAGGTGCCAGAAACGAGTTCTGTTGGTAGTTTTTACAGTACCCCGGTAGACAGCTGAAAGGCACCACAAAACTTGTTCTACCTGCTTTCTGGGCTGAGATGGGGAATCGCTGAATTTTGGACTCGGCTGGTGACAAAATGTTCCAAACACACCCCATGCACAACTCCACCGGGGAAGGTGCCAGAAAGGAGTTCTGTTGGTAGTTTTTACACTACCCCGGTAGGCAGCTGAAAGGCACCACAAAACTTGTTCTACCTGCTTTCTGGGCTGAGATGGGGAATCGCTGAATTTTGGACTCGGCTGGTGACAAAATGTTCCAAACACACCCCATGCACAACTCCACCGGGGAAGGTGCCAGAAACGAGTTCTGTTGGTAGTTTTTACACTACCCCGGTAGGCAGCTGAAAGGCACCACAAAACTTGTTCTACCTGCTTTCTGGGCTGAGATGGGGAATCGCTGAATTTTGGACTCGGCTGGTGACAAAATGTTCCAAACACACCCCATGCACAACTCCACCGGGGAAGGTGCCAGAAACGAGTTCTGTTGGTAGTTTTTACACTACCCCGGTAGGCAGCTGAAAGGCACCACAAAACTTGTTCTACCTGCTTTCTGGGCTGAGATGGAGAATCGCTGAATTTTGGACACGGCTGGTGACAAAATGTTCCAAACACACCCCATGCACAACTCCACCGGGGAAGGTGCCAGAAACGAGTTCTGTTGGTAGTTTTTACACTACCCCGGTAGGCAGCTGAAAGGCACCACAAAACTTGTTCTACCTGCTTTCTGGGCTGAGATGGGGAATCGCTGAATTTTGGACTCGGCTGGTGACAAAATGTTCCAAACACACCCCATGCACAACTCCACCGGGGAAGGTGCCAGAAAGGAGTTCTGTTGGTAGTTTTTACACTACCCCGGTAGGCAGCTGAAAGGCACCACAAAACTTGTTCTACCTGCTTTCTGGGCTGAGATGGGGAATCGCTGAATTTTGGACTCGGCTGGTGACAAAATGTTCCAAACACACCCCATGCACAACTCCACCGGGGAAGGTGCCAGAAACGAGTTCTGTTGGTAGTTTTTACAGTACCCCGGTAGGCAGCTGAAAGGCACCACAAAACTTGTTCTACCTGCTTTCTGGGCTGAGATGGGGAATCGCTGAATTTTGGACTCGGCTGGTGACAAAATGTTCCAAACACACCCCATGCACAACTCCACCGGGGAAGGTGCCAGAAACGAGTTCTGTTGGTAGTTTTTACACTACCCCGGTAGGCAGCTGAAAGGCACCACAAAACTTGTTCTACCTGCTTTCTGGGCTGAGATGGAGAATCGCTGAATTTTGGACACGGCTGGTGACAAAATGTTCCAAACACACCCCATGCACAACTCCACCGGGGAAGGTGCCAGAAACGAGTTCTGTTGGTAGTTTTTACACTACCCCGGTAGGCAGCTGAAAGGCACCACAAAACTTGTTCTACCTGCTTTCTGGGCTGAGATGGGGAATCGCTGAATTTTGGACTCGGCTGGTGACAAAATGTTCCAAACACACCCCATGCACAACTCCACCGGGGAAGGTGCCAGAAACGAGTTCTGTTGGTAGTTTTTACAGTACCCCGGTAGGCAAGAGAAAGGCACCACAAAACTTGTTCTACCTGCTTTCTGGGCTGAGATGGGGAATCGCTGAATTTTGGACTCGGCTGGTGACAAAATGTTCCAAACACACCCCATGCACAACTCCACCGGGGAAGGTGCCAGAAACGAGTTCTGTTGGTAGTTTTTACACTACCCCGGTAGGCAGCTGAAAGGCACCACAAAACTTGTTCTACCTGCTTTCTGGGCTGAGATGGGGAATCGCTGAATTTTGGACTCGGCTGGTGACAAAATGTTCCAAACACACCCCATGCACAACTCCACCGGGGAAGGTGCCAGAAACGAGTTCTGTTGGTAGTTTTTACACTACCCCGGTAGGCAGCTGAAAGGCACCACAAAACTTGTTCTACCTGCTTTCTGGGCTGAGATGGGGAATCGCTGAATTTTGGACTCGGCTGCTGACAAAATGTTCCAAACACACCCCATGCACAACTCCACCGGGGAAGGTGCCAGAAACGAGTTCTGTTGGTAGTTTTTACACTACCCCGGTAGGCAGCTGAAAGGCACCACAAAACTTGTTCTACCTGCTTTCTGGGCTGAGATGGAGAATCGCTGAATTTTGGACACGGCTGGTGACAAAATGTTCCAAACACACCCCATGCACAACTCCACCGGGGAAGGTGCCAGAAACGAGTTCTGTTGGTAGTTTTTACACTACCCCGGTAGGCAGCTGAAAGGCACCACAAAACTTGTTCTACCTGCTTTCTGGGCTGAGATGGGGAATCGCTGAATTTTGGACTCGGCTGGTGACAAAATGTTCCAAACACACCCCATGCACAACTCCACCGGGGAAGGTGCCAGAAACGAGTTCTGTTGGTAGTTTTTACACTACCCCGGTAGGCAGCTGAAAGGCACCACAAAACTTGTTCTACCTGCTTTCTGGGCTGAGATGGGGAACGGCTGAATTTTGGACTCGGCTGGTGACAAAATGTTCCAAACACACCCCATGCACAACTCCACCGGGGAAGGTGCCAGAAACGAGTTCTGTTGGTAGTTTTTACACTACCCCGGTAGGCAGCTGAAAGGCACCACAAAACTTGTTCTACCTGCTTTCTGGGCTGAGATGGGGAACGGCTGAATTTTGGACTCGGCTGGTGACAAAATGTTCCAAACACACCCCATGCACAACTCCACCGGGGAAGGTGCCAGAAACGAGTTCTGTTGGTAGTTTTTACACTACCCCGGTAGGCAGCTGAAAGGCACCACAAAACTTGTTCTACCTGCTTTCTGGGCTGAGATGGGGAATCGCTGAATTTTGGACTCGGCTGGTGACAAAATGTTCCAAACACACCCCATGCACAACTCCACCGGGGAAGGTGCCAGAAACGAGTTCTGTTGGTAGTTTTTACACTACCCCGGTAGGCAGCTGAAAGGCACCACAAAACTTGTTCTACCTGCTTTCTGGGCTGAGATGGGGAACGGCTGAATTTTGGACTCGGCTGGTAACAAAATGTTCCAAACACACCCCATGCACAACTCCACCGGGGAAGGTGCCAGAAACGAGTTCTGTTGGTAGTTTTTACACTACCCCGGTAGGCAGCTGAAAGGCACCACAAAACTTGTTCTACCTGCTTTCTGGGCTGAGATGGGGAATCGCTGAATTTTGGACTCGGCTGGTGACAAAATGTTCCAAACACACCCCATGCACAACTCCACCGGGGAAGGTGCCAGAAAGGAGTTCTGTTGGTAGTTTTTACACTACCCCGGTAGGCAGCTGAAAGGCACCACAAAACTTGTTCTACCTGCTTTCTGGGCTGAGATGGGGAATCGCTGAATTTTGGACTCGGCTGGTGACAAAATGTTCCAAACACACCCCATGCACAACTCCACCGGGGAAGGTGCCAGAAACGAGTTCTGTTGGTAGTTTTTACAGTACCCCGGTAGGCAGCTGAAAGGCACCACAAAACTTGTTCTACCTGCTTTCTGGGCTGAGATGGGGAATCGCTGAATTTTGGACTCGGCTGGTGACAAAATGTTCCAAACACACCCCATGCACAACTCCACCGGGGAAGGTGCCAGAAACGAGTTCTGTTGGTAGTTTTTACACTACCCCGGTAGGCAGCTGAAAGGCACCACAAAACTTGTTCTACCTGCTTTCTGGGCTGAGATGGAGAATCGCTGAATTTTGGACACGGCTGGTGACAAAATGTTCCAAACACACCCCATGCACAACTCCACCGGGGAAGGTGCCAGAAACGAGTTCTGTTGGTAGTTTTTACACTACCCCGGTAGGCAGCTGAAAGGCACCACAAAACTTGTTCTACCTGCTTTCTGGGCTGAGATGGGGAATCGCTGAATTTTGGACTCGGCTGGTGACAAAATGTTCCAAACACACCCCATGCACAACTCCACCGGGGAAGGTGCCAGAAACGAGTTCTGTTGGTAGTTTTTACACTACCCCGGTAGGCAGCTGAAAGGCACCACAAAACTTGTTCTACCTGCTTTCTGGGCTGAGATGGGGAATCGCTGAATTTTGGACTCGGCTGCTGACAAAATGTTCCAAACACACCCCATGCACAACTCCACCGGGGAAGGTGCCAGAAACGAGTTCTGTTGGTAGTTTTTACACTACCCCGGTAGGCAGCTGAAAGGCACCACAAAACTTGTTCTACCTGCTTTCTGGGCTGAGATGGGGAACGGCTGAATTTTGGACTCGGCTGGTGACAAAATGTTCCAAACACACCCCATGCACAACTCCACCGGGGAAGGTGCCAGAAACGAGTTCTGTTGGTAGTTTTTACACTACCCCGGTAGGCAGCTGAAAGGCACCACAAAACTTGTTCTACCTGCTTTCTGGGCTGAGATGGGGAATCGCTGAATTTTGGACTCGGCTGGTGACAAAATGTTCCAAACACACCCCATGCACAACTCCACCGGGGAAGGTGCCAGAAACGAGTTCTGTTGGTAGTTTTTACACTACCCCGGTAGGCAGCTGAAAGGCACCACAAAACTTGTTCTACCTGCTTTCTGGGCTGAGATGGGGAACGGCTGAATTTTGGACTCGGCTGGTAACAAAATGTTCCAAACACACCCCATGCACAACTCCACCGGGGAAGGTGCCAGAAACGAGTTCTGTTGGTAGTTTTTACACTACCCCGGTAGGCAGCTGAAAGGCACCACAAAACTTGTTCTACCTGCTTTCTGGGCTGAGATGGGGAATAGCTGAATTTTGGACTCGGCTGGTGACAAAATGTTCCAAACACACCCCATGCACAACTCCACCGGGGAAGGTGCCAGAAAGGAGTTCTGTTGGTAGTTTTTACACTACCCCGGTAGGCAGCTGAAAGGCACCACAAAACTTGTTCTACCTGCTTTCTGGGCTGAGATGGGGAATCGCTGAATTTTGGACTCGGCTGGTGACAAAATGTTCCAAACACACCCCATGCACAACTCCACCGGGGAAGGTGCCAGAAACGAGTTCTGTTGGTAGTTTTTACACTACCCCGGTAGGCAGCTGAAAGGCACCACAAAACTTGTTCTACCTGCTTTCTGGGCTGAGATGGGGAACAGCTGAATTTTGGACTCGGCTGGTGACAAAATGTTCCAAACACACCCCATGCACAACTCCACCGGGGAAGGTGCCAGAAACGAGTTCTGTTGGTAGTTTTTACACTACCCCGGTAGGCAGCTGAAAGGCACCACAAAACTTGTTCTACCTGCTTTCTGGGCTGAGATGGAGAATCGCTGAATTTTGGACTCGGCTGGTGACAAAATGTTCCAAACACACCCCATGCACAACTCCACCGGGGAAGGTGCCAGAAACGAGTTCTGTTGGTAGTTTTTACACTACCCCGGTAGGCAGCTGAAAGGCACCACAAAACTTGTTCTACCTGCTTTCTGGGCTGAGATGGGGAATCGCTGAATTTTGGACTCGGCTGGTGACAAAATGTTCCAAACACACCCCATGCACAACTCCACCGGGGAAGGTGCCAGAAACGAGTTCTGTTGGTAGTTTTTACACTACCCCGGTAGGCAGCTGAAAGGCACCACAAAACTTGTTCTACCTGCTTTCTGGGCTGAGATGGGGAATCGCTGAATTTTGGACTCGGCTGGTGACAAAATCTTCCAAACACACCCCATGCACAACTCCACCGGGGAAGGTGCCAGAAACGAGTTCTGTTGGTAGTTTTTACACTACCCCGGTAGGCAGCTGAAAGGCACCACAAAACTTGTTCTACCTGCTTTCTGGGCTGAGATGGGGATCAGCTGAATTTTGGACTCGGCTGGTGACAAAATGTTCCAAACACACCCCATGCACAACTCCACCGGGGAAGGTGCCAGAAACGAGTTCTGTTGGTAGTTTTTACACTACCCCGGTAGGCAGCTGAAAGGCACCACAAAACTTGTTCTACCTGCTTTCTGGGCTGAGATGGGGAATCGCTGAATTTTGGACTCGGCTGCTGACAAAATGTTCCAAACACACCCCATGCACAACTCCACCGGGGAAGGTGCCAGAAACGAGTTCTGTTGGTAGTTTTTACACTACCCCGGTAGGCAGCTGAAAGGCACCACAAAAGTTGTTCTACCTGCTTTCTGGGCTGAGATGGGGAACAGCTGAGTTTTGGACTCGGCTGGTGACAAAATGTTCCAAACACACCCCATGCACAACTCCACCGGGGAAGGTGCCAGAAACGAGTTCTGTTGGTAGTTTTTACACTACCCCGGTAGGCAGCTGAAAGGCACCACAAAACTTGTTCTACCTGCTTTCTGGGCTGAGATGGGGAATCGCTGAATTTTGGACTCGGCTGGTGACAAAATGTTCCAAACACACCCCATGCACAACTCCACCGGGGAAGGTGCCAGAAACGAGTTCTGTTGGTAGTTTTTACACTACCCCGGTAGGCAGCTGAAAGGCACCACAAAACTTGTTCTACCTGCTTTCTGGGCTTGAGATGGGGAATCGCTGAATTTTGGACTCGGCTGGTAACAAAATGTTCCAAACACACCCCATGCACAACTCCACCGGGGAAGGTGCCAGAAACGAGTTCTGTTGGTAGTTTTTACACTACCCCGGTAGGCAGCTGAAAGGCACCACAAAACTTGTTCTACCTGCTTTCTGGGCTGAGATGGGGAACGGCTGAATTTTGGACTCGGCTGGTGACAAAATGTTCCAAACACACCCCATGCACAACTCCACCGGGGAAGGTGCCAGAAACGAGTTCTGTTGGTAGTTTTTACACTACCCCGGTAGGCAGCTGAAAGGCACCACAAAATTTGTTCTACCTGCTTTCTGGGCTGAGATGGGGAATCGCTGAATTTTGGACTCGGCTGGTGACAAAATGTTCCAAACACACCCCATGCACAACTCCACCGGGGAAGGTGCCAGAAACGAGTTCTGTTGGTAGTTTTTACACTACCCCGGTAGGCAGCTGAAAGGCACCACAAAACTTGTTCTACCTGCTTTCTGGGCTGAGATGGGGAATCGCTGAATTTTGGACTCGGCTGGTGACAAAATGTTCCAAACACACCCCATGCACAACTCCACCGGGGAAGGTGCCAGAAAGGAGTTCTGTTGGTAGTTTTTACACTACCCCGGTAGGCAGCTGAAAGGCACCACAAAAGTTTTTCTACCTGCTTTCTGGGCTGAGATGGGGAATCGCTGAATTTTGGACTCGGCTGGTGACAAAATGTTCCAAACACACCCCATGCACAACTCCACCGGGGAAGGTGCCAGAAACGAGTTCTGTTGGTAGTTTTTACACTACCCCGGTAGGCAGCTGAAAGGCACCACAAAACTTGTTCTACCTGCTTTCTGGGCTGAGATGGGGAATCGCTGAATTTTGGACTCGGCTGGTGACAAAATGTTCCAAACACACCCCATGCACAACTCCACCGGGGAAGGTGCCAGAAACGAGTTCTGTTGGTAGTTTTTACACTACCCCGGTAGGCAGCTGAAAGGCACCACAAAACTTGTTCTACCTGCTTTCTGGGCTGAGATGGGGAACGGCTGAATTTTGGACTCGGCTGGTGACAAAATGTTCCAAACACACCCCATGCACAACTCCACCGGGGAAGGTGCCAGAAACGAGTTCTGTTGGTAGTTTTTTACAGTACCCCGGTAGGCAGCTGAAAGGCACCACAAAACTTGTTCTACCTGCTTTCTGGGCTGAGATGGGGAATCGCTGAATTTTGGACTCGGCTGGTGACAAAATGTTCCAAACACACCCCATGCACAACTCCACCGGGGAAGGTGCCAGAAACGAGTTCTGTTGGTAGTTTTTACACTACCCCGGTAGGCAGCTGAAAGGCACCACAAAACTTGTTCTACCTGCTTTCTGGGCTGAGATGGGGAATCGCTGAATTTTGGACTCGGCTGGTGACAAAATGTTCCAAACACACCCCATGCACAACTCCACCGGGGAAGGTGCCAGAAACGAGTTCTGTTGGTAGTTTTTACACTACCCCGGTAGGCAGCTGAAAGGCACCACAAAACTTGTTCTACCTGCTTTCTGGGCTTGAGATGGGGAATCGCTGAATTTTGGACTCGGCTGGTAACAAAATGTTCCAAACACACCCCATGCACAACTCCACCGGGGAAGGTGCCAGAAACGAGTTCTGTTGGTAGTTTTTACACTACCCCGGTAGGCAGCTGAAAGGCACCACAAAACTTGTTCTACCTGCTTTCTGGGCTGAGATGGGGAACGGCTGAATTTTGGACTCGGCTGGTGACAAAATGTTCCAAACACACCCCATGCACAACTCCACCGGGGAAGGTGCCAGAAACGAGTTCTGTTGGTAGTTTTTACACTACCCCGGTAGGCAGCTGAAAGGCACCACAAAACTTGTTCTACCTGCTTTCTGGGCTGAGATGGGGAATCGCTGAATTTTGGACTCGGCTGGTGACAAAATGTTCCAAACACACCCCATGCACAACTCCACCGGGGAAGGTGCCAGAAACGAGCCAGAAACGAGTTCTGTTGGTAGTTTTTACACTACCCCGGTAGGCAGCTGAAAGGCACCACAAAACTTGTTCTACCTGCTTTCTGGGCTGAGATGGGGAATCGCTGAATTTTGGACTCGGCTGGTGACAAAATGTTCCAAACACACCCCATGCACAACTCCACCGGGGAAGGTGCCAGAAACGAGTTCTGTTGGTAGTTTTTACACTACCCCGGTAGGCAGCTGAAAGGCACCACAAAAGTTTTTCTACCTGCTTTCTGGGCTGAGATGGGGAATCGCTGAATTTTGGACTCGGCTGGTGACAAAATGTTCCAAACACACCCCATGCACAACTCCACCGGGGAAGGTGCCAGAAACGAGTTCTGTTGGTAGTTTTTACACTACCCCGGTAGGCAGCTGAAAGGCACCACAAAACTTGTTCTACCTGCTTTCTGGGCTGAGATGGGGAATCGCTGAATTTTGGACTCGGCTGGTGACAAAATGTTCCAAACACACCCCATGCACAACTCCACCGGGAAGGTGCCAGAAACGAGTTCTGTTGGTAGTTTTTACAGTACCCCGGTAGGCAGCTGAAAGGCACCACAAAACTTGTTCTACCTGCTTTCTGGGCTGAGATGGGGAATCGCTGAATTTTGGACTCGGCTGGTGACAAAATGTTCCAAACACACCCCCATGCACAACTCCACCGGGGAAGGTGCCAGAAACGAGTTCTGTTGGTAGTTTTTTAGGCAGCTGAAAGGCACCACAAAACTTGTTCTACCTGCTTTCTGGGCTGAGATGGGGAACGGCTGAATTTTGGACTCGGCTGGTGACAAAATGTTCCAAACACACCCCATGCACAACTCCACCGGGGAAGGTGCCAGAAACGAGTTCTGTTGGTAGTTTTTACACTACCCCGGTAGGCAGCTGAAAGGCACCACAAAACTTGTTCTACCTGCTTTCTGGGCTGAGATGGGGAATCGCTGAATTTTGGACTCGGCTGGTGACAAAATGTTCCAAACACACCCCATGCACAACTCCACCGGGGAAGGTGCCAGAAACGAGTTCTGTTGGTAGTTTTTACACTACCCCGGTAGGCAGCTGAAAGGCACCACAAAACTTGTTCTACCTGCTTTCTGGGCTGAGATGGGGAACGGCTGAATTTTGGACTCGGCTGGTAACAAAATGTTCCAAACACACCCCATGCACAACTCCACCGGGGAAGGTGCCAGAAACGAGTTCTGTTGGTAGTTTTTACACTACCCCGGTAGGCAGCTGAAAGGCACCACAAAACTTGTTCTACCTGCTTTCTGGGCTGAGATGGGGAATAGCTGAATTTTGGACTCGGCTGGTGACAAAATGTTCCAAACACACCCCATGCACAACTCCACCGGGGAAGGTGCCAGAAACGAGTTCTGTTGGTAGTTTTTACACTACCCCGGTAGGCAGCTGAAAGGCACCACAAAACTTGTTCTACCTGCTTTCTGGGCTGAGATGGGGAATCGCTGAATTTTGGACTCGGCTGGTGACAAAATGTTCCAAACACACCCCATGCACAACTCCACCGGGGAAGGTGCCAGAAACGAGTTCTGTTGGTAGTTTTTACACTACCCCGGTAGGCAGCTGAAAGGCACCACAAAACTTGTTCTACCTGCTTTCTGGGCTGAGATGGGGAACAGCTGAATTTTGGACTCGGCTGGTGACAAAATGTTCCAAACACACCCCATGCACAACTCCACCGGGGAAGGTGCCAGAAACGAGTTCTGTTGGTAGTTTTTACAGTACCCCGGTAGGCAGCTGAAAGGCACCACAAAACTTGTTCTACCTGCTTTCTGGGCTGAGATGGAGAATCGCTGAATTTTGGACTCGGCTGGTGACAAAATGTTCCAAACACACCCCATGCACAACTCCACCGGGGAAGGTGCCAGAAACGAGTTCTGTTGGTAGTTTTTACACTACCCCGGTAGGCAGCCGAAAGGCACCACAAAACTTGTTCTACCTGCTTTCTGGGCTGAGATGGGGAATCGCTGAATTTTGGACTCGGCTGCTGACAAAATGTTCCAAACACACCCCATGCACAACTCCACCGGGGAAGGTGCCAGAAACGAGTTCTGTTGGTAGTTTTTACACTACCCCGGTAGGCAGCTGAAAGGCACCACAAAACTTGTTCTACCTGCTTTCTGGGCTGAGATGGGGAATCGCTGAATTTTGGACTCGGCTGGTGACAAAATCTTCCAAACACACCCCATGCACAACTCCACCGGGGAAGGTGCCAGAAACGAGTTCTGTTGGTAGTTTTTACACTACCCCGGTAGGCAGCTGAAAGGCACCACAAAACTTGTTCTACCTGCTTTCTGGGCTGAAATGGGGATCAGCTGAATTTTGGACTCGGCTGGTGACAAAATGTTCCAAACACACCCCATGCACAACTCCACCGGGGAAGGTGCCAGAAACGAGTTCTGTTGGTAGTTTTTACACTACCCCGGTAGGCAGCTGAAAGGCACCACAAAACTTGTTCTACCTGCTTTCTGGGCTGAGATGGGGAATCGCTGAATTTTGGACTCGGCTGCTGACAAAATGTTCCAAACACACCCCATGCACAACTCCACCGGGGAAGGTGCCAGAAACGAGTTCTGTTGGTAGTTTTTACACTACCCCGGTAGGCAGCTGAAAGGCACCACAAAAGTTGTTCTACCTGCTTTCTGGGCTGAGATGGGGAACAGCTGAGTTTTGGACTCGGCTGGTGACAAAATGTTCCAAACACACCCCATGCACAACTCCACCGGGGAAGGTGCCAGAAACGAGTTCTGTTGGTAGTTTTTACACTACCCCGGTAGGCAGCTGAAAGGCACCACAAAACTTGTTCTACCTGCTTTCTGGGCTTGAGATGGGGAATCGCTGAATTTTGGACTCGGCTGGTAACAAAATGTTCCAAACACACCCCATGCACAACTCCACCGGGGAAGGTGCCAGAAACGAGTTCTGTTGGTAGTTTTTACACTACCCCGGTAGGCAGCTGAAAGGCACCACAAAACTTGTTCTACCTGCTTTCTGGGCTGAGATGGGGAACGGCTGAATTTTGGACTCGGCTGGTGACAAAATGTTCCAAACACACCCCATGCACAACTCCACCGGGGAAGGTGCCAGAAACGAGTTCTGTTGGTAGTTTTTACACTACCCCGGTAGGCAGCTGAAAGGCACCACAAAACTTGTTCTACCTGCTTTCTGGGCTGAGATGGGGAATCGCTGAATTTTGGACTCGGCTGGTGACAAAATGTTCCAAACACACCCCATGCACAACTCAACGGGGAAGGTGCCAGAAACGAGTTCTGTTGGTAGTTTTTACACTACCCCGGTAGGCAGCTGAAAGGCACCACAAAACTTGTTCTACCTGCTTTCTGGGCTGAGATGGGGAATCGCTGAATTTTGGACTCGGCTGGTGACAAAATGTTCCAAACACACCCCATGCACAACTCCACCGGGGAAGGTGCCAGAAACGAGTTCTGTTGGTAGTTTTTACACTACCCCGGTAGGCAGCTGAAAGGCACCACAAAACTTGTTCTACCTGCTTTCTGGGCTGAGATGGGGAACGGCTGAATTTTGGACTCGGCTGGTGACAAAATGTTCCAAACACACCCCATGCACAACTCCACCGGGGAAGGTGCCAGAAACGAGTTCTGTTGGTAGTTTTTACACTACCCCGGTAGGCAGCTGAAAGGCACCACAAAACTTGTTCTACCTGCTTTCTGGGCTGAGATGGGGAATAGCTGAATTTTGGACTCGGCTGCTGACAAAATGTTCCAAACACACCCCATGCACAACTCCACCGGGGAAGGTGCCAGAAACGAGTTCTGTTGGTAGTTTTTACACTACCCCGGTAGGCAGCTGAAAGGCACCACAAAACTTGTTCTACCTGCTTTCTGGGCTGAGATGGGGAATCGCTGAATTTTGGACTCGGCTGGTGACAAAATGTTCCAAACACACCCCATGCACAACTCCACCGGGGAAGGTGCCAGAAACGAGTTCTGTTGGTAGTTTTTACACTACCCCGGTAGGCAGCTGAAAGGCACCACAAAACTTGTTCTACCTGCTTTCTGGGCTGAGATGGGGAATCGCTGAATTTTGGACTCGGCTGGTAACAAAATGTTCCAAACACACCCCATGCACAACTCCACCGGGGAAGGTGCCAGAAAGGAGTTCTGTTGGTAGTTTTTACACTACCCCGGTAGGCAAGAGAAAGGCACCACAAAACTTGTTCTACCTGCTTTCTGGGCTGAGATGGGGATCAGCTGAATTTTGGACTCGGCTGGTGACAAAATGTTCCAAACACACCCCATGCACAACTCCACCGGGGAAGGTGCCAGAAACGAGTTCTGTTGGTAGTTTTTACACTACCCCGGTAGGCAGCTGAAAGGCACCACAAAACTTGTTCTACCTGCTTTCTGGGCTGAGATGGGGATCAGCTGAATTTTGGACTCGGCTGGTGACAAAATGTTCCAAACACACCCCATGCACAACTCCACCGGGGAAGGTGCCAGAAACGAGTTCTGTTGGTAGTTTTTACACTACCCCGGTAGGCAGCTGAAAGGCACCACAAAACTTGTTCTACCTGCTTTCTGGGCTGAGATGGGGAATCGCTGAATTTTGGACTCGGCTGGTGACAAAATGTTCCAAACACACCCCATGCACAACTCCACCGGGGAAGGTGCCAGAAACGAGTTCTGTTGGTAGTTTTTACACTACCCCGGTAGGCAGCTGAAAGGCACCACAAAACTTGTTCTACCTGCTTTCTGGGCTGAGATGGGGAACAGCTGAATTTTGGACTCGGCTGGTGACAAAATGTTCCAAACACACCCCATGCACAACTCCACCGGGGAAGGTGCCAGAAACGAGTTCTGTTGGTAGTTTTTACAGTACCCCGGTAGGCAGCTGAAAGGCACCACAAAACTTGTTCTACCTGCTTTCTGGGCTGAGATGGAGAATCGCTGAATTTTGGACTCGGCTGGTGACAAAATGTTCCAAACACACCCCATGCACAACTCCACCGGGGAAGGTGCCAGAAACGAGTTCTGTTGGTAGTTTTTACACTACCCCGGTAGGCAGCCGAAAGGCACCACAAAACTTGTTCTACCTGCTTTCTGGGCTGAGATGGGGAATCGCTGAATTTTGGACTCGGCTGCTGACAAAATGTTCCAAACACACCCCATGCACAACTCCACCGGGGAAGGTGCCAGAAACGAGTTCTGTTGGTAGTTTTTACACTACCCCGGTAGGCAGCTGAAAGGCACCACAAAACTTGTTCTACCTGCTTTCTGGGCTGAGATGGGGAATCGCTGAATTTTGGACTCGGCTGGTGACAAAATCTTCCAAACACACCCCATGCACAACTCCACCGGGGAAGGTGCCAGAAACGAGTTCTGTTGGTAGTTTTTACACTACCCCGGTAGGCAGCTGAAAGGCACCACAAAACTTGTTCTACCTGCTTTCTGGGCTGAAATGGGGATCAGCTGAATTTTGGACTCGGCTGGTGACAAAATGTTCCAAACACACCCCATGCACAACTCCACCGGGGAAGGTGCCAGAAACGAGTTCTGTTGGTAGTTTTTACACTACCCCGGTAGGCAGCTGAAAGGCACCACAAAACTTGTTCTACCTGCTTTCTGGGCTGAGATGGGGAATCGCTGAATTTTGGACTCGGCTGCTGACAAAATGTTCCAAACACACCCCATGCACAACTCCACCGGGGAAGGTGCCAGAAACGAGTTCTGTTGGTAGTTTTTACACTACCCCGGTAGGCAGCTGAAAGGCACCACAAAAGTTGTTCTACCTGCTTTCTGGGCTGAGATGGGGAACAGCTGAGTTTTGGACTCGGCTGGTGACAAAATGTTCCAAACACACCCCATGCACAACTCCACCGGGGAAGGTGCCAGAAACGAGTTCTGTTGGTAGTTTTTACACTACCCCGGTAGGCAGCTGAAAGGCACCACAAAACTTGTTCTACCTGCTTTCTGGGCTTGAGATGGGGAATCGCTGAATTTTGGACTCGGCTGGTAACAAAATGTTCCAAACACACCCCATGCACAACTCCACCGGGGAAGGTGCCAGAAACGAGTTCTGTTGGTAGTTTTTACACTACCCCGGTAGGCAGCTGAAAGGCACCACAAAACTTGTTCTACCTGCTTTCTGGGCTGAGATGGGGAACGGCTGAATTTTGGACTCGGCTGGTGACAAAATGTTCCAAACACACCCCATGCACAACTCCACCGGGGAAGGTGCCAGAAACGAGTTCTGTTGGTAGTTTTTACACTACCCCGGTAGGCAGCTGAAAGGCACCACAAAACTTGTTCTACCTGCTTTCTGGGCTGAGATGGGGAATCGCTGAATTTTGGACTCGGCTGGTGACAAAATGTTCCAAACACACCCCATGCACAACTCAACGGGGAAGGTGCCAGAAACGAGTTCTGTTGGTAGTTTTTACACTACCCCGGTAGGCAGCTGAAAGGCACCACAAAACTTGTTCTACCTGCTTTCTGGGCTGAGATGGGGAATCGCTGAATTTTGGACTCGGCTGGTGACAAAATGTTCCAAACACACCCCATGCACAACTCCACCGGGGAAGGTGCCAGAAACGAGTTCTGTTGGTAGTTTTTACACTACCCCGGTAGGCAGCTGAAAGGCACCACAAAACTTGTTCTACCTGCTTTCTGGGCTGAGATGGGGAACGGCTGAATTTTGGACTCGGCTGGTGACAAAATGTTCCAAACACACCCCATGCACAACTCCACCGGGGAAGGTGCCAGAAACGAGTTCTGTTGGTAGTTTTTACACTACCCCGGTAGGCAGCTGAAAGGCACCACAAAACTTGTTCTACCTGCTTTCTGGGCTGAGATGGGGAATAGCTGAATTTTGGACTCGGCTGCTGACAAAATGTTCCAAACACACCCCATGCACAACTCCACCGGGGAAGGTGCCAGAAACGAGTTCTGTTGGTAGTTTTTACACTACCCCGGTAGGCAGCTGAAAGGCACCACAAAACTTGTTCTACCTGCTTTCTGGGCTGAGATGGGGAATCGCTGAATTTTGGACTCGGCTGGTGACAAAATGTTCCAAACACACCCCATGCACAACTCCACCGGGGAAGGTGCCAGAAACGAGTTCTGTTGGTAGTTTTTACACTACCCCGGTAGGCAGCTGAAAGGCACCACAAAACTTGTTCTACCTGCTTTCTGGGCTGAGATGGGGAATCGCTGAATTTTGGACTCGGCTGGTAACAAAATGTTCCAAACACACCCCATGCACAACTCCACCGGGGAAGGTGCCAGAAAGGAGTTCTGTTGGTAGTTTTTACACTACCCCGGTAGGCAAGAGAAAGGCACCACAAAACTTGTTCTACCTGCTTTCTGGGCTGAGATGGGGATCAGCTGAATTTTGGACTCGGCTGGTGACAAAATGTTCCAAACACACCCCATGCACAACTCCACCGGGGAAGGTGCCAGAAACGAGTTCTGTTGGTAGTTTTTACACTACCCCGGTAGGCAGCTGAAAGGCACCACAAAACTTGTTCTACCTGCTTTCTGGGCTGAGATGGGGATCAGCTGAATTTTGGACTCGGCTGGTGACAAAATGTTCCAAACACACCCCATGCACAACTCCACCGGGGAAGGTGCCAGAAACGAGTTCTGTTGGTAGTTTTTACACTACCCCGGTAGGCAGCTGAAAGGCACCACAAAATTTGTTCTACCTGCTTTCTGGGCTGAGATGGGGAATCGCTGAGTTTTGGACTCGGCTGGTGACAAAATGTTCCAAACACACCCCATGCACAACTCCACCGGGGAAGGTGCCAGAAACGAGTTCTGTTGGTAGTTTT
The DNA here is from genome assembly GCF_023634085.1 of Falco cherrug. NCBI lineage: Eukaryota > Metazoa > Chordata > Aves > Falconiformes > Falconidae > Falco > Falco cherrug. The sequence continues at coordinate 80,082 of NW_026599394.1, read as the reverse complement.
TACACTACCCCGGTAGGCAGCTGAAAGGCACCACAAAACTTGTTCTACCTGCTTTCTGGGCTGAGATGGGGAACGGCTGAATTTTGGACTCGGCTGGTAACAAAATGTTCCAAACACACCCCATGCACAACTCCACCGGGGAAGGTGCCAGAAACGAGTTCTGTTGGTAGTTTTTACACTACCCCGGTAGGCAGCTGAAAGGCACCACAAAACTTGTTCTACCTGCTTTCTGGGCTGAGATGGGGAATCGCTGAATTTTGGACTCGGCTGGTGACAAAATGTTCCAAACACACCCCATGCACAACTCCACCGGGGAAGGTGCCAGAAACGAGTTCTGTTGGTAGTTTTTACACTACCCCGGTAGGCAGCTGAAAGGCACCACAAAACTTGTTCTACCTGCTTTCTGGGCTGAGATGGGGAATAGCTGAATTTTGGACTCGGCTGGTGACAAAATGTTCCAAACACACCCCATGCACAACTCCACCGGGGAAGGTGCCAGAAACGAGTTCTGCTGGTAGTTTTTACACTACCCCGGTAGGCAGCTGAAAGGCACCACAAAACTTGTTCTACCTGCTTTCTGGGCTGAGATGGGGAATAGCTGAATTTTGGACTCGGCTGGTGACAAAATGTTCCAAACACACCCCATGCACAACTCCACCGGGGAAGGTGCCAGAAACGAGTTCTGTTGGTAGTTTTTACACTACCCCGGTAGGCAGCTGAAAGGCACCACAAAACTTGTTCTACCTGCTTTCTGGGCTGAGATGGGGAATCGCTGAATTTTGGACTCGGCTGGTGACAAAATGTTCCAAACACACCCCATGCACAACTCCACCGGGGAAGGTGCCAGAAACGAGTTCTGTTGGTAGTTTTTACACTACCCCGGTAGGCAGCTGAAAGGCACCACAAAACTTGTTCTACCTGCTTTCTGGGCTGAGATGGGGAATCGCTGAATTTTGGACTCGGCTGGTGACAAAATGTTCCAAACACACCCCATGCACAACTCCACCGGGGAAGGTGCCAGAAACGAGTTCTGTTGGTAGTTTTTACACTACCCCGGTAGGCAGCTGAAAGGCACCACAAAACTTGTTCTACCTGCTTTCTGGGCTGAGATGGGGAACGGCTGAATTTTGGACTCGGCTGGTGACAAAATGTTCCAAACACACCCCATGCACAACTCCACCGGGGAAGGTGCCAGAAACGAGTTCTGTTGGTAGTTTTTACACTACCCCGGTAGGCAGCTGAAAGGCACCACAAAACTTGTTCTACCTGCTTTCTGGGCTGAGATGGGGAATAGCTGAATTTTGGACTCGGCTGCTGACAAAATGTTCCAAACACACCCCATGCACAACTCCACCGGGGAAGGTGCCAGAAACGAGTTCTGTTGGTAGTTTTTACACTACCCCGGTAGGCAGCTGAAAGGCACCACAAAAGTTTTTCTACCTGCTTTCTGGGCTGAGATGGGGAATCGCTGAATTTTGGACTCGGCTGGTGACAAAATGTTCCAAACACACCCCATGCACAACTCCACCGGGGAAGGTGCCAGAAAGGAGTTCTGTTGGTAGTTTTTACACTACCCCGGTAGGCAAGAGAAAGGCACCACAAAACTTGTTCTACCTGCTTTCTGGGCTGAGATGGGGAATAGCTGAATTTTGGACTCGGCTGGTGACAAAATGTTCCAAACACACCCCATGCACAACTCCACCGGGGAAGGTGCCAGAAACGAGTTCTGTTGGTAGTTTTTACAGTACCCCGGTAGGCAGCTGAAAGGCACCACAAAACTTGTTCTACCTGCTTTCTGGGCTGAGATGGGGATCAGCTGAATTTTGGACTCGGCTGGTGACAAAATGTTCCAAACACACCCCATGCACAACTCCACCGGGGAAGGTGCCAGAAACGAGTTCTGTTGGTAGTTTTTACACTACCCCGGTAGGCAGCTGAAAGGCACCACAAAACTTGTTCTACCTGCTTTCTGGGCTGAGATGGGGATCAGCTGAATTTTGGACTCGGCTGGTGACAAAATGTTCCAAACACACCCCATGCACAACTCCACCGGGGAAGGTGCCAGAAACGAGTTCTGTTGGTAGTTTTTACACTACCCCGGTAGGCAGCTGAAAGGCACCACAAAATTTGTTCTACCTGCTTTCTGGGCTGAGATGGGGAATCGCTGAATTTTGGACTCGGCTGGTGACAAAATGTTCCAAACACACCCCATGCACAACTCCACCGGGGAAGGTGCCAGAAACGAGTTCTGTTGGTAGTTTTTACACTACCCCGGTAGGCAGCTGAAAGGCACCACAAAACTTGTTCTACCTGCTTTCTGGGCTGAGATGGGGAACGGCTGAATTTTGGACTCGGCTGGTAACAAAATGTTCCAAACACACCCCATGCACAACTCCACCGGGGAAGGTGCCAGAAACGAGTTCTGTTGGTAGTTTTTACACTACCCCGGTAGGCAGCTGAAAGGCACCACAAAACTTGTTCTACCTGCTTTCTGGGCTGAGATGGGGAATCGCTGAATTTTGGACACGGCTGGTGACAAAATGTTCCAAACACACCCCATGCACAACTCCACCGGGGAAGGTGCCAGAAACGAGTTCTGTTGGTAGTTTTTACACTACCCCGGTAGGCAGCTGAAAGGCACCACAAAACTTGTTCTACCTGCTTTCTGGGCTGAGATGGGGAATAGCTGAATTTTGGACTCGGCTGGTGACAAAATGTTCCAAACACACCCCATGCACAACTCCACCGGGGAAGGTGCCAGAAACGAGTTCTGTTGGTAGTTTTTACACTACCCCGGTAGGCAGCTGAAAGGCACCACAAAACTTGTTCTACCTGCTTTCTGGGCTGAGATGGGGAATCGCTGAATTTTGGACTCGGCTGGTGACAAAATGTTCCAAACACACCCCATGCACAACTCCACCGGGGAAGGTGCCAGAAACGAGTTCTGTTGGTAGTTTTTACACTACCCCGGTAGGCAGCTGAAAGGCACCACAAAACTTGTTCTACCTGCTTTCTGGGCTGAGATGGGGAATCGCTGAATTTTGGACACGGCTGGTGACAAAATGTTCCAAACACACCCCATGCACAACTCCACCGGGGAAGGTGCCAGAAACGAGTTCTGTTGGTAGTTTTTACACTACCCCGGTAGGCAGCTGAAAGGCACCACAAAACTTGTTCTACCTGCTTTCTGGGCTGAGATGGGGAACGGCTGAATTTTGGACTCGGCTGGTAACAAAATGTTCCAAACACACCCCATGCACAACTCCACCGGGGAAGGTGCCAGAAACGAGTTCTGTTGGTAGTTTTTACACTACCCCGGTAGGCAGCTGAAAGGCACCACAAAACTTGTTCTACCTGCTTTCTGGGCTGAGATGGGGAATCGCTGAATTTTGGACTCGGCTGGTGACAAAATGTTCCAAACACACCCCATGCACAACTCCACCGGGGAAGGTGCCAGAAACGAGTTCTGTTGGTAGTTTTTACACTACCCCGGTAGGCAAGAGAAAGGCACCACAAAAGTTGTTCTACCTGCTTTCTGGGCTGAGATGGGGATCAGCTGAATTTTGGACTCGGCTGGTGACAAAATGTTCCAAACACACCCCATGCACAACTCCACCGGGGAAGGTGCCAGAAACGAGTTCTGTTGGTAGTTTTTACACTACCCCGGTAGGCACCTGAAAGGCACCACAAAACTTGTTCTACCTGCTTTCTGGGCTGAGATGGGGAATCGCTGAATTTTGGACTCGGCTGGTGACAAAATGTTCCAAACACACCCCATGCACAACTCCACCGGGGAAGGTGCCAGAAACGAGTTCTGTTGGTAGTTTTTACACTACCCCGGTAGGCAGCTGAAAGGCACCACAAAACTTGTTCTACCTGCTTTCTGGGCTGAGATGGGGAACGGCTGAATTTTGGACTCGGCTGGTAACAAAATGTTCCAAACACACCCCATGCACAACTCCACCGGGGAAGGTGCCAGAAACGAGTTCTGTTGGTAGTTTTTACACTACCCCGGTAGGCAGCTGAAAGGCACCACAAAACTTGTTCTACCTGCTTTCTGGGCTGAGATGGGGAATCGCTGAATTTTGGACTCGGCTGGTGACAAAATGTTCCAAACACACCCCATGCACAACTCCACCGGGGAAGGTGCCAGAAACGAGTTCTGTTGGTAGTTTTTACACTACCCCGGTAGGCAGCTGAAAGGCACCACAAAACTTGTTCTACCTGCTTTCTGGGCTGAGATGGGGAATCGCTGAATTTTGGACTCGGCTGGTGACAAAATGTTCCAAACACACCCCATGCACAACTCCACCGGGGAAGGTGCCAGAAACGAGTTCTGTTGGTAGTTTTTACACTACCCCGGTAGGCAGCTGAAAGGCACCACAAAACTTGTTCTACCTGCTTTCTGGGCTGAGATGGGGAATCGCTGAATTTTGGACTCGGCTGGTGACAAAATGTTCCAAACACACCCCATGCACAACTCCACCGGGGAAGGTGCCAGAAACGAGTTCTGTTGGTAGTTTTTACACTACCCCGGTAGGCAGCTGAAAGGCACCACAAAACTTGTTCTACCTGCTTTCTGGGCTGAGATGGGGAATCGCTGAATTTTGGACTCGGCTGGTGACAAAATGTTCCAAACACACCCCATGCACAACTCCACCGGGGAAGGTGCCAGAAACGAGTTCTGTTGGTAGTTTTTACACTACCCCGGTAGGCAGCTGAAAGGCACCACAAAACTTGTTCTACCTGCTTTCTGGGCTGAGATGGGGAATCGCTGAATTTTGGACTCGGCTGGTGACAAAATGTTCCAAACACACCCCATGCACAACTCCACCGGGGAAGGTGCCAGAAACGAGTTCTGTTGGTAGTTTTTACACTACCCCGGTAGGCAGCTGAAAGGCACCACAAAACTTGCTCTACCTGCTTTCTGGGCTGAGATGGGGAATCGCTGAATTTTGGACTCGGCTGGTGACAAAATGTTCCAAACACACCCCATGCACAACTCCACCGGGGAAGGTGCCAGAAACGAGTTCTGTTGGTAGTTTTTACACTACCCCGGTAGGCAGCTGAAAGGCACCACAAAACTTGTTCTACCTGCTTTCTGGGCTGAGATGGGGAATCGCTGAATTTTGGACTCGGCTGGTGACAAAATGTTCCAAACACACCCCATGCACAACTCCACCGGGGAAGGTGCCAGAAACGAGTTCTGTTGGTAGTTTTTACACTACCCCGGTAGGCAGCTGAAAGGCACCACAAAATTTGTTCTACCTGCTTTCTGGGCTGAGATGGGGAATCGCTGAATTTTGGACTCGGCTGGTGACAAAATGTTCCAAACACACCCCATGCACAACTCCACCGGGGAAGGTGCCAGAAACGAGTTCTGTTGGTAGTTTTTACACTACCCCGGTAGGCAGCTGAAAGGCACCACAAAACTTGTTCTACCTGCTTTCTGGGCTGAGATGGGGAACGGCTGAATTTTGGACTCGGCTGGTAACAAAATGTTCCAAACACACCCCATGCACAACTCCACCGGGGAAGGTGCCAGAAACGAGTTCTGTTGGTAGTTTTTACACTACCCCGGTAGGCAGCTGAAAGGCACCACAAAACTTGTTCTACCTGCTTTCTGGGCTGAGATGGGGAATCGCTGAATTTTGGACTCGGCTGGTGACAAAATGTTCCAAACACACCCCATGCACAACTCCACCGGGGAAGGTGCCAGAAACGAGTTCTGTTGGTAGTTTTTACACTACCCCGGTAGGCAGCTGAAAGGCACCACAAAACTTGTTCTACCTGCTTTCTGGGCTGAGATGGGGAATCGCTGAATTTTGGACTCGGCTGGTGACAAAATGTTCCAAACACACCCCATGCACAACTCCACCGGGGAAGGTGCCAGAAACGAGTTCTGTTGGTAGTTTTTACACTACCCCGGTAGGCAGCTGAAAGGCACCACAAAACTTGTTCTACCTGCTTTCTGGGCTGAGATGGGGAATCGCTGAATTTTGGACTCGGCTGGTGACAAAATGTTCCAAACACACCCCATGCACAACTCCACCGGGGAAGGTGCCAGAAACGAGTTCTGTTGGTAGTTTTTACACTACCCCGGTAGGCAGCTGAAAGGCACCACAAAATTTGTTCTACCTGCTTTCTGGGCTGAGATGGGGAATCGCTGAATTTTGGACTCGGCTGGTGACAAAATGTTCCAAACACACCCCATGCACAACTCCACCGGGGAAGGTGCCAGAAACGAGTTCTGTTGGTAGTTTTTACACTACCCCGGTAGGCAGCTGAAAGGCACCACAAAACTTGTTCTACCTGCTTTCTGGGCTGAGATGGGGAACGGCTGAATTTTGAACTCGGCTGGTAACAAAATGTTCCAAACACACCCCATGCACAACTCCACCGGGGAAGGTGCCAGAAACGAGTTCTGTTGGTAGTTTTTACACTACCCCGGTAGGCAGCTGAAAGGCACCACAAAACTTGTTCTACCTGCTTTCTGGGCTGAGATGGGGAATCGCTGAATTTTGGACTCGGCTGGTGACAAAATGTTCCAAACACACCCCATGCACAACTCCACCGGGGAAGGTGCCAGAAACGAGTTCTGTTGGTAGTTTTTACACTACCCCGGTAGGCAGCTGAAAGGCACCACAAAACTTGTTCTACCTGCTTTCTGGGCTGAGATGGGGAATCGCTGAATTTTGGACTCGGCTGGTGACAAAATGTTCCAAACACACCCCATGCACAACTCCACCGGGGAAGGTGCCAGAAACGAGTTCTGTTGGTAGTTTTTACACTACCCCGGTAGGCAGCTGAAAGGCACCACAAAACTTGTTCTACCTGCTTTCTGGGCTGAGATGGGGAATCGCTGAATTTTGGACTCGGCTGGTGACAAAATGTTCCAAACACACCCCATGCACAACTCCACCGGGGAAGGTGCCAGAAACGAGTTCTGTTGGTAGTTTTTACACTACCCCGGTAGGCAGCTGAAAGGCACCACAAAACTTGTTCTACCTGCTTTCTGGGCTGAGATGGGGAATAGCTGAATTTTGGACTCGGCTGGTGACAAAATGTTCCAAACACACCCCATGCACAACTCCACCGGGGAAGGTGCCAGAAACGAGTTCTGTTGGTAGTTTTTACACTACCCCGGTAGGCAGCTGAAAGGCACCACAAAAGTTGTTCTACCTGCTTTCTGGGCTGAGATGGGGAATAGCTGAATTTTGGACTCGGCTGGTGACAAAATGTTCCAAACACACCCCATGCACAACTCCACCGGGGAAGGTGCCAGAAACGAGTTCTGTTGGTAGTTTTTACACTACCCCGGTAGGCAGCTGAAAGGCACCACAAAACTTGTTCTACCTGCTTTCTGGGCTGAGATGGGGAATCGCTGAATTTTGGACTCGGCTGGTGACAAAATGTTCCAAACACACCCCATGCACAACTCCACCGGGGAAGGTGCCAGAAACGAGTTCTGTTGGTAGTTTTTACACTACCCCGGTAGGCAGCTGAAAGGCACCACAAAACTTGTTCTACCTGCTTTCTGGGCTGAGATGGGGAATCGCTGAATTTTGGACTCGGCTGGTGACAAAATGTTCCAAACACACCCCATGCACAACTCCACCGGGGAAGGTGCCAGAAACGAGTTCTGTTGGTAGTTTTTACACTACCCCGGTAGGCAGCTGAAAGGCACCACAAAACTTGTTCTACCTGCTTTCTGGGCTGAGATGGGGAATCGCTGAATTTTGGACTCGGCTGGTGACAAAATGTTCCAAACACACCCCATGCACAACTCCACCGGGGAAGGTGCCAGAAAGGAGTTCTGTTGGTAGTTTTTACACTACCCCGGTAGGCAGCTGAAAGGCACCACAAAACTTGTTCTACCTGCTTTCTGGGCTGAGATGGGGAATCGCTGAATTTTGGACTCGGCTGGTGACAAAATGTTCCAAACACACCCCATGCACAACTCCACCGGGGAAGGTGCCAGAAACGAGTTCTGTTGGTAGTTTTTACACTACCCCGGTAGGCAGCTGAAAGGCACCACAAAACTTGTTCTACCTGCTTTCTGGGCTGAGATGGGGAATCGCTGAATTTTGGACTCGGCTGGTGACAAAATGTTCCAAACACACCCCATGCACAACTCCACCGGGGAAGGTGCCAGAAACGAGTTCTGTTGGTAGTTTTTACACTACCCCGGTAGGCAGCTGAAAGGCACCACAAAACTTGTTCTACCTGCTTTCTGGGCTGAGATGGGGAATCGCTGAATTTTGGACTCGGCTGGTGACAAAATGTTCCAAACACACCCCATGCACAACTCCACCGGGGAAGGTGCCAGAAACGAGTTCTGTTGGTAGTTTTTACACTACCCCGGTAGGCAGCTGAAAGGCACCACAAAACTTGTTCTACCTGCTTTCTGGGCTGAGATGGGGAATCGCTGAATTTTGGACACGGCTGGTGACAAAATGTTCCAAACACACCCCATGCACAACTCCACCGGGGAAGGTGCCAGAAACGAGTTCTGTTGGTAGTTTTTACACTACCCCGGTAGGCAGCTGAAAGGCACCACAAAACTTGTTCTACCTGCTTTCTGGGCTGAGATGGGGAACGGCTGAATTTTGGACTCGGCTGGTAACAAAATGTTCCAAACACACCCCATGCACAACTCCACCGGGGAAGGTGCCAGAAACGAGTTCTGTTGGTAGTTTTTACACTACCCCGGTAGGCAGCTGAAAGGCACCACAAAACTTGTTCTACCTGCTTTCTGGGCTGAGATGGGGAATCGCTGAATTTTGGACTCGGCTGGTGACAAAATGTTCCAAACACACCCCATGCACAACTCCACCGGGGAAGGTGCCAGAAACGAGTTCTGTTGGTAGTTTTTACACTACCCCGGTAGGCAAGAGAAAGGCACCACAAAAGTTGTTCTACCTGCTTTCTGGGCTGAGATGGGGAACAGCTGAATTTTGGACTCGGCTGGTGACAAAATGTTCCAAACACACCCCATGCACAACTCCACCGGGGAAGGTGCCAGAAACGAGTTCTGCTGGTAGTTTTTACACTACCCCGGTAGGCAGCTGAAAGGCACCACAAAACTTGTTCTACCTGCTTTCTGGGCTGAGATGGGGATCAGGTGAATTTTGGACTCGGCTGGTGACAAAATGTTCCAAACACACCCCATGCACAACTCCACCGGGGAAGGTGCCAGAAACGAGTTCTGTTGGTAGTTTTTACACTACCCCGGTAGGCACCTGAAAGGCACCACAAAACTTGTTCTACCTGCTTTCTGGGCTGAGATGGGGAATCGCTGAATTTTGGACTCGGCTGGTGACAAAATGTTCCAAACACACCCCATGCACAACTCCACCGGGGAAGGTGCCAGAAACGAGTTCTGTTGGTAGTTTTTACACTACCCCGGTAGGCAGCTGAAAGGCACCACAAAAGTTTTTCTACCTGCTTTCTGGGCTGAGATGGGGAATCGCTGAATTTTGGAGTCGGCTGGTGACAAAATGTTCCAAACACACCCCATGCACAACTCCACCGGGGAAGGTGCCAGAAACGAGTTCTGTTGGTAGTTTTTACACTACCCCGGTAGGCAGCTGAAAGGCACCACAAAACTTGTTCTACCTGCTTTCTGGGCTGAGATGGGGAACGGCTGAATTTTGGACTCGGCTGGTAACAAAATGTTCCAAACACACCCCATGCACAACTCCACCGGGGAAGGTGCCAGAAACGAGTTCTGTTGGTAGTTTTTACACTACCCCGGTAGGCAGCTGAAAGGCACCACAAAACTTGTTCTACCTGCTTTCTGGGCTGAGATGGGGAATCGCTGAATTTTGGACTCGGCTGGTGACAAAATGTTCCAAACACACCCCATGCACAACTCCACCGGGGAAGGTGCCAGAAACGAGTTCTGTTGGTAGTTTTTACACTACCCCGGTAGGCAAGAGAAAGGCACCACAAAACTTGTTCTACCTGCTTTCTGGGCTGAGATGGGGAATCGCTGAATTTTGGACTCGGCTGGTGACAAAATGTTCCAAACACACCCCATGCACAACTCCACCGGGGAAGGTGCCAGAAACGAGTTCTGTTGGTAGTTTTTACACTACCCCGGTAGGCAGCTGAAAGGCACCACAAAACTTGTTCTACCTGCTTTCTGGGCTGAGATGGGGAACGGCTGAATTTTGGACTCGGCTGGTAACAAAATGTTCCAAACACACCCCATGCACAACTCCACCGGGGAAGGTGCCAGAAACGAGTTCTGTTGGTAGTTTTTACACTACCCCGGTAGGCAGCTGAAAGGCACCACAAAACTTGTTCTACCTGCTTTCTGGGCTGAGATGGGGAATCGCTGAATTTTGGACTCGGCTGGTGACAAAATGTTCCAAACACACCCCATGCACAACTCCACCGGGGAAGGTGCCAGAAACGAGTTCTGTTGGTAGTTTTTACACTACCCCGGTAGGCAGCTGAAAGGCACCACAAAACTTGTTCTACCTGCTTTCTGGGCTGAGATGGGGAATCGCTGAATTTTGGACTCGGCTGGTGACAAAATGTTCCAAACACAGCCCATGCACAACTCCACCGGGGAAGGTGCCAGAAACGAGTTCTGTTGGTAGTTTTTACACTACCCCGGTAGGCAGCTGAAAGGCACCACAAAACTTGTTCTACCTGCTTTCTGGGCTGAGATGGGGAATCGCTGAATTTTGGACTCGGCTGGTGACAAAATGTTCCAAACACACCCCATGCACAACTCCACCGGGGAAGGTGCCAGAAACGAGTTCTGTTGGTAGTTTTTACACTACCCCGGTAGGCAGCTGAAAGGCACCACAAAACTTGTTCTACCTGCTTTCTGGGCTGAGATGGGGAATCGCTGAATTTTGGACTCGGCTGGTGACAAAATGTTCCAAACACACCCCATGCACAACTCCACCGGGGAAGGTGCCAGAAACGAGTTCTGTTGGTAGTTTTTACACTACCCCGGTAGGCAGCTGAAAGGCACCACAAAACTTGTTCTACCTGCTTTCTGGGCTGAGATGGGGAATCGCTGAATTTTGGACTCGGCTGGTGACAAAATGTTCCAAACACACCCCATGCACAACTCCACCGGGGAAGGTGCCAGAAACGAGTTCTGTTGGTAGTTTTTACACTACCCCGGTAGGCAGCTGAAAGGCACCACAAAACTTGTTCTACCTGCTTTCTGGGCTGAGATGGGGAATCGCTGAATTTTGGACTCGGCTGGTGACAAAATGTTCCAAACACACCCCATGCACAACTCCACCGGGGAAGGTGCCAGAAACGAGTTCTGTTGGTAGTTTTTACACTACCCCGGTAGGCAGCTGAAAGGCACCACAAAACTTGTTCTACCTGCTTTCTGGGCTGAGATGGGGAATCGCTGAATTTTGGACTCGGCTGGTGACAAAATGTTCCAAACACACCCCATGCACAACTCCACCGGGGAAGGTGCCAGAAACGAGTTCTGTTGGTAGTTTTTACACTACCCCGGTAGGCAGCTGAAAGGCACCACAAAACTTGTTCTACCTGCTTTCTGGGCTGAGATGGGGAATCGCTGAATTTTGGACTCGGCTGGTGACAAAATGTTCCAAACACACCCCATGCACAACTCCACCGGGGAAGGTGCCAGAAACGAGTTCTGTTGGTAGTTTTTACACTACCCCGGTAGGCAGCTGAAAGGCACCACAAAACTTGTTCTACCTGCTTTCTGGGCTGAGATGGGGAATCGCTGAATTTTGGACTCGGCTGGTGACAAAATGTTCCAAACACACCCCATGCACAACTCCACCGGGGAAGGTGCCAGAAACGAGTTCTGTTGGTAGTTTTTACACTACCCCGGTAGGCAGCTGAAAGGCACCACAAAAATTGTTCTACCTGCTTTCTGGGCTGAGATGGGGAATAGCTGAATTTTGGACTCGGCTGGTGACAAAATGTTCCAAACACACCCCATGCACAACTCCACCGGGGAAGGTGCCAGAAACGAGTTCTGTTGGTAGTTTTTACACTACCCCGGTAGGCAGCTGAAAGGCACCACAAAACTTGTTCTACCTGCTTTCTGGGCTGAGATGGGGAATCGCTGAATTTTGGACTCGGCTGGTGACAAAATGTTCCAAACACACCCCATGCACAACTCCACCGGGGAAGGTGCCAGAAACGAGTTCTGTTGGTAGTTTTTACACTACCCCGGTAGGCAGCTGAAAGGCACCACAAAACTTGTTCTACCTGCTTTCTGGGCTGAGATGGGGAATCGCTGAATTTTGGACTCGGCTGGTGACAAAATGTTCCAAACACACCCCATGCACAACTCCACCGGGGAAGGTGCCAGAAACGAGTTCTGTTGGTAGTTTTTACACTACCCCGGTAGGCAGCTGAAAGGCACCACAAAACTTGTTCTACCTGCTTTCTGGGCTGAGATGGGGAATAGCTGAATTTTGGACTCGGCTGGTGACAAAATGTTCCAAACACACCCCATGCACAACTCCACCGGGGAAGGTGCCAGAAACGAGTTCTGTTGGTAGTTTTTACACTACCCCGGTAGGCAGCTGAAAGGCACCACAAAACTTGTTCTACCTGCTTTCTGGGCTGAGATGGGGAATCGCTGAATTTTGGACTCGGCTGGTGACAAAATGTTCCAAACACACCCCATGCACAACTCCACCGGGGAAGGTGCCAGAAACGAGTTCTGTTGGTAGTTTTTACACTACCCCGGTAGGCAAGAGAAAGGCACCACAAAAGTTGTTCTACCTGCTTTCTGGGCTGAGATGGGGAACAGCTGAATTTTGGACTCGGCTGGTGACAAAATGTTCCAAACACACCCCATGCACAACTCCACCGGGGAAGGTGCCAGAAACGAGTTCTGCTGGTAGTTTTTACACTACCCCGGTAGGCAGCTGAAAGGCACCACAAAACTTGTTCTACCTGCTTTCTGGGCTGAGATGGGGATCAGCTGAATTTTGGACTCGGCTGGTGACAAAATGTTCCAAACACACCCCATGCACAACTCCACCGGGGAAGGTGCCAGAAACGAGTTCTGTTGGTAGTTTTTACACTACCCCGGTAGGCACCTGAAAGGCACCACAAAACTTGTTCTACCTGCTTTCTGGGCTGAGATGGGGAATCGCTGAATTTTGGACTCGGCTGGTGACAAAATGTTCCAAACACACCCCATGCACAACTCCACCGGGGAAGGTGCCAGAAACGAGTTCTGTTGGTAGTTTTTACACTACCCCGGTAGGCAGCTGAAAGGCACCACAAAACTTGTTCTACCTGCTTTCTGGGCTGAGATGGGGAATCGCTGAATTTTGGACTCGGCTGGTGACAAAATGTTCCAAACACAGCCCATGCACAACTCCACCGGGGAAGGTGCCAGAAACGAGTTCTGTTGGTAGTTTTTACACTACCCCGGTAGGCAGCTGAAAGGCACCACAAAACTTGTTCTACCTGCTTTCTGGGCTGAGATGGGGAATCGCTGAATTTTGGACTCGGCTGGTGACAAAATGTTCCAAACACACCCCATGCACAACTCCACCGGGGAAGGTGCCAGAAACGAGTTCTGTTGGTAGTTTTTACACTACCCCGGTAGGCAGCTGAAAGGCACCACAAAACTTGTTCTACCTGCTTTCTGGGCTGAGATGGGGAATAGCTGAATTTTGGACTCGGCTGGTGACAAAATGTTCCAAACACACCCCATGCACAACTCCACCGGGGAAGGTGCCAGAAACGAGTTCTGTTGGTAGTTTTTACACTACCCCGGTAGGCAGCTGAAAGGCACCACAAAAGTTGTTCTACCTGCTTTCTGGGCTGAGATGGGGAATCGCTGAATTTTGGACTCGGCTGGTGACAAAATGTTCCAAACACACCCCATGCACAACTCCACCGGGGAAGGTGCCAGAAACGAGTTCTGTTGGTAGTTTTTACACTACCCCGGTAGGCAGCTGAAAGGCACCACAAAACTTGTTCTACCTGCTTTCTGGGCTGAGATGGGGAACGGCTGAATTTTGGACTCGGCTGGTAACAAAATGTTCCAAACACACCCCATGCACAACTCCACCGGGGAAGGTGCCAGAAACGAGTTCTGTTGGTAGTTTTTACACTACCCCGGTAGGCAGCTGAAAGGCACCACAAAACTTGTTCTACCTGCTTTCTGGGCTGAGATGGGGAATCGCTGAATTTTGGACTCGGCTGGTGACAAAATGTTCCAAACACACCCCATGCACAACTCCACCGGGGAAGGTGCCAGAAACGAGTTCTGTTGGTAGTTTTTACACTACCCCGGTAGGCAGCTGAAAGGCACCACAAAACTTGTTCTACCTGCTTTCTGGGCTGAGATGGGGAATCGCTGAATTTTGGACTCGGCTGGTGACAAAATGTTCCAAACACAGCCCATGCACAACTCCACCGGGGAAGGTGCCAGAAACGAGTTCTGTTGGTAGTTTTTACACTACCCCGGTAGGCAGCTGAAAGGCACCACAAAACTTGTTCTACCTGCTTTCTGGGCTGAGATGGGGAATCGCTGAATTTTGGACTCGGCTGGTGACAAAATGTTCCAAACACACCCCATGCACAACTCCACCGGGGAAGGTGCCAGAAACGAGTTCTGTTGGTAGTTTTTACACTACCCCGGTAGGCAGCTGAAAGGCACCACAAAACTTGTTCTACCTGCTTTCTGGGCTGAGATGGGGAATAGCTGAATTTTGGACTCGGCTGGTGACAAAATGTTCCAAACACACCCCATGCACAACTCCACCGGGGAAGGTGCCAGAAACGAGTTCTGTTGGTAGTTTTTACACTACCCCGGTAGGCACCTGAAAGGCACCACAAAACTTGTTCTACCTGCTTTCTGGGCTGAGATGGGGAATCGCTGAATTTTGGACTCGGCTGGTGACAAAATGTTCCAAACACACCCCATGCACAACTCCACCGGGGAAGGTGCCAGAAACGAGTTCTGTTGGTAGTTTTTACACTACCCCGGTAGGCAGCTGAAAGGCACCACAAAACTTGTTCTACCTGCTTTCTGGGCTGAGATGGGGAATCGCTGAATTTTGGACTCGGCTGGTGACAAAATGTTCCAAACACACCCCATGCACAACTCCACCGGGGAAGGTGCCAGAAACGAGTTCTGTTGGTAGTTTTTACACTACCCCGGTAGGCAGCTGAAAGGCACCACAAAACTTGTTCTACCTGCTTTCTGGGCTGAGATGGGGAATCGCTGAATTTTGGACTCGGCTGGTGACAAAATGTTCCAAACACACCCCATGCACAACTCCACCGGGGAAGGTGCCAGAAACGAGTTCTGTTGGTAGTTTTTACACTACCCCGGTAGGCAGCTGAAAGGCACCACAAAACTTGTTCTACCTGCTTTCTGGGCTGAGATGGGGAATCGCTGAATTTTGGACTCGGCTGGTGACAAAATGTTCCAAACACACCCCATGCACAACTCCACCGGGGAAGGTGCCAGAAACGAGTTCTGTTGGTAGTTTTTACACTACCCCGGTAGGCAGCTGAAAGGCACCACAAAACTTGTTCTACCTGCTTTCTGGGCTGAGATGGGGAATCGCTGAATTTTGGACTCGGCTGGTGACAAAATGTTCCAAACACACCCCATGCACAACTCCACCGGGGAAGGTGCCAGAAACGAGTTCTGTTGGTAGTTTTTACACTACCCCGGTAGGCAGCTGAAAGGCACCACAAAACTTGTTCTACCTGCTTTCTGGGCTGAGATGGGGAATCGCTGAATTTTGGACTCGGCTGGTGACAAAATGTTCCAAACACACCCCATGCACAACTCCACCGGGGAAGGTGCCAGAAACGAGTTCTGTTGGTAGTTTTTACACTACCCCGGTAGGCAGCTGAAAGGCACCACAAAAATTGTTCTACCTGCTTTCTGGGCTGAGATGGGGAATAGCTGAATTTTGGACTCGGCTGGTGACAAAATGTTCCAAACACACCCCATGCACAACTCCACCGGGGAAGGTGCCAGAAACGAGTTCTGTTGGTAGTTTTTACACTACCCCGGTAGGCAGCTGAAAGGCACCACAAAACTTGTTCTACCTGCTTTCTGGGCTGAGATGGGGAATCGCTGAATTTTGGACTCGGCTGGTGACAAAATGTTCCAAACACACCCCATGCACAACTCCACCGGGGAAGGTGCCAGAAACGAGTTCTGTTGGTAGTTTTTACACTACCCCGGTAGGCAGCTGAAAGGCACCACAAAACTTGTTCTACCTGCTTTCTGGGCTGAGATGGGGAATCGCTGAATTTTGGACTCGGCTGGTGACAAAATGTTCCAAACACACCCCATGCACAACTCCACCGGGGAAGGTGCCAGAAACGAGTTCTGTTGGTAGTTTTTACACTACCCCGGTAGGCAGCTGAAAGGCACCACAAAACTTGTTCTACCTGCTTTCTGGGCTGAGATGGGGAATAGCTGAATTTTGGACTCGGCTGGTGACAAAATGTTCCAAACACACCCCATGCACAACTCCACCGGGGAAGGTGCCAGAAACGAGTTCTGTTGGTAGTTTTTACACTACCCCGGTAGGCAGCTGAAAGGCACCACAAAACTTGTTCTACCTGCTTTCTGGGCTGAGATGGGGAATCGCTGAATTTTGGACTCGGCTGGTGACAAAATGTTCCAAACACACCCCATGCACAACTCCACCGGGGAAGGTGCCAGAAACGAGTTCTGTTGGTAGTTTTTACACTACCCCGGTAGGCAGCTGAAAGGCACCACAAAACTTGTTCTACCTGCTTTCTGGGCTGAGATGGGGAATCGCTGAATTTTGGACTCGGCTGGTGACAAAATGTTCCAAACACACCCCATGCACAACTCCACCGGGGAAGGTGCCAGAAACGAGTTCTGTTGGTAGTTTTTACACTACCCCGGTAGGCAAGAGAAAGGCACCACAAAACTTGTTCTACCTGCTTTCTGGGCTGAGATGGGGAATCGCTGAATTTTGGACTCGGCTGGTGACAAAATGTTCCAAACACACCCCATGCACAACTCCACCGGGGAAGGTGCCAGAAACGAGTTCTGTTGGTAGTTTTTACACTACCCCGGTAGGCAGCTGAAAGGCACCACAAAACTTGTTCTACCTGCTTTCTGGGCTGAGATGGGGAATAGCTGAATTTTGGACTCGGCTGGTGACAAAATGTTCCAAACACACCCCATGCACAACTCCACCGGGGAAGGTGCCAGAAACGAGTTCTGTTGGTAGTTTTTACACTACCCCGGTAGGCAGCTGAAAGGCACCACAAAACTTGTTCTACCTGCTTTCTGGGCTGAGATGGGGAATCGCTGAATTTTGGACTCGGCTGGTGACAAAATGTTCCAAACACACCCCATGCACAACTCCACCGGGGAAGGTGCCAGAAACGAGTTCTGTTGGTAGTTTTTACACTACCCCGGTAGGCAGCTGAAAGGCACCACAAAACTTGTTCTACCTGCTTTCTGGGCTGAGATGGGGAATCGCTGAATTTTGGACTCGGCTGGTGACAAAATGTTCCAAACACACCCCATGCACAACTCCACCGGGGAAGGTGCCAGAAACGAGTTCTGTTGGTAGTTTTTACACTACCCCGGTAGGCAGCTGAAAGGCACCACAAAACTTGTTCTACCTGCTTTCTGGGCTGAGATGGGGAATCGCTGAATTTTGGACTCGGCTGGTGACAAAATGTTCCAAACACACCCCATGCACAACTCCACCGGGGAAGGTGCCAGAAACGAGTTCTGTTGGTAGTTTCTACACTACCCCGGTAGGCAGCTGAAAGGCACCACAAAAGTTGTTCTACCTGCTTTCTGGGCTGAGATGGGGATCAGCTGAATTTTGGACTCGGCTGGTGACAAAATGTTCCAAACACACCCCATGCACAACTCCACCGGGGAAGGTGCCAGAAACGAGTTCTGCTGGTAGTTTTTACACTACCCCGGTAGGCAGCTGAAAGGCACCACAAAACTTGTTCTACCTGCTTTCTGGGCTGAGATGGGGAATCGCTGAATTTTGGACTCGGCTGGTGACAAAATGTTCCAAACACACCCCAGGCACAACTCCACCGGGGAAGGTGCCAGAAACGAGTTCTGTTGGTAGTTTTTACACTACCCCGGTAGGCAGCTGAAAGGCACCACAAAAGTTTTTCTACTTGCTTTCTGGGCTGAGATGGGGAATCGCTGAATTTTGGACACGGCTGGTGACAAAATGTTCCAAACACACCCCATGCACAACTCCACCGGGGAAGGTGCCAGAAACGAGTTCTGTTGGTAGTTTTTACACTACCCCGGTAGGCAGCTGAAAGGCACCACAAAACTTGTTCTACCTGCTTTCTGGGCTGAGATGGGGAATCGCTGAATTTTGGACTCGGCTGGTGACAAAATGTTCCAAACACACCCCATGCACAACTCCACCGGGGAAGGTGCCAGAAACGAGTTCTGTTGGTAGTTTTTACACTACCCCGGTAGGCAGCTGAAAGGCACCACAAAACTTGTTCTACCTGCTTTCTGGGCTGAGATGGGGAACGGCTGAATTTTGGACTCGGCTGGTAACAAAATGTTCCAAACACACCCCATGCACAACTCCACCGGGGAAGGTGCCAGAAACGAGTTCTGTTGGTAGTTTTTACAGTACCCCGGTAGGCAGCTGAAAGGCACCACAAAACTTGTTCTACCTGCTTTCTGGGCTGAGATGGGGAATCGCTGAATTTTGGACTCGGCTGGTGACAAAATGTTCCAAACACACCCCATGCACACCTCCACCGGGGAAGGTGCCAGAAACGAGTTCTGTTGGTAGTTTTTACACTACCCCGGTAGGCAGCTGAAAGGCACCACAAAACTTGTTCTACCTGCTTTCTGGGCTGAGATGGGGAATCGCTGAATTTTGGACTCGGCTGGTGACAAAATGTTCCAAACACACCCCATGCACAACTCCACCGGGGAAGGTGCCAGAAACGAGTTCTGTTGGTAGTTTTTACAGTACCCCGGTAGGCACCTGAAAGGCACCACAAAACTTGTTCTACCTGCTTTCTGGGCTGAGATGGGGAATCGCTGAATTTTGGACTCGGCTGGTGACAAAATGTTCCAAACACACCCCATGCACACCTCCACCGGGGAAGGTGCCAGAAACGAGTTCTGTTGGTAGTTTTTACACTACCCCGGTAGGCAGCTGAAAGGCACCACAAAACTTGTTCTACCTGCTTTCTGGGCTGAGATGGGGAATCGCTGAATTTTGGACTCGGCTGGTGACAAAATGTTCCAAACACACCCCATGCACAACTCCACCGGGGAAGGTGCCAGAAACGAGTTCTGTTGGTAGTTTTTACACTACCCCGGTAGGCAGCTGAAAGGCACCACAAAACTTGTTCTACCTGCTTTCTGGGCTGAGATGGGGAATGGCTGAATTTTGGACTCGGCTGGTAACAAAATGTTCCAAACACACCCCATGCACAACTCCACCGGGGAAGGTGCCAGAAACGAGTTCTGTTGGTAGTTTTTACACTACCCCGGTAGGCAGCTGAAAGGCACCACAAAACTTGTTCTACCTGCTTTCTGGGCTGAGATGGGGAATGGCTGAATTTTGGACTCGGCTGGTAACAAAATGTTCCAAACACACCCCATGCACAACTCCACCGGGGAAGGTGCCAGAAACGAGTTCTGTTGGTAGTTTTTACAGTACCCCGGTAGGCAGCTGAAAGGCACCACAAAACTTGTTCTACCTGCTTTCTGGGCTGAGATGGGGAATCGCTGAATTTTGGACTCGGCTGGTGACAAAATGTTCCAAACACACCCCATGCACAACTCCACCGGGGAAGGTGCCAGAAACGAGTTCTGTTGGTAGTTTTTACACTACCCCGGTAGGCAGCTGAAAGGCACCACAAAACTTGTTCTACCTGCTTTCTGGGCTGAGATGGGGAATCGCTGAATTTTGGACACGGCTGGTGACAAAATGTTCCAAACACACCCCATGCACAACTCCACCGGGGAAGGTGCCAGAAACGAGTTCTGTTGGTAGTTTTTACACTACCCCGGTAGGCAGCTGAAAGGCACCACAAAACTTGTTCTACCTGCTTTCTGGGCTGAGATGGGGAACGGCTGAATTTTGGACTCGGCTGGTGACAAAATGTTCCAAACACACCCCATGCACAACTCCACCGGGGAAGGTGCCAGAAAGGAGTTCTCTTGGTAGTTTTTACACTACCCCGGTAGGCAAGAGAAAGGCACCACAAAACTTGTTCTACCTGCTTTCTGGGCTGAGATGGGGATCAGCTGAATTTTGGACTCGGCTGGTGACAAAATGTTCCAAACACACCCCATGCACAACTCCACCGGGGAAGGTGCCAGAAACGAGTTCTGTTGGTAGTTTTTACAGTACCCCGGTAGGCAGCTGAAAGGCACCACAAAACTTGTTCTACCTGCTTTCTGGGCTGAGATGGGGAATCGCTGAATTTTGGACTCGGCTGGTGACAAAATGTTCCAAACACACCCCATGCACAACTCCACCGGGGAAGGTGCCAGAAACGAGTTCTGTTGGTAGTTTTTACACTACCCCGGTAGGCAGCTGAAAGGCACCACAAAACTTGTTCTACCTGCTTTCTGGGCTGAGATGGGGAATCGCTGAATTTTGGACTCGGCTGGTGACAAAATGTTCCAAACACACCCCATGCACAACTCCACCGGGGAAGGTGCCAGAAACGAGTTCTGTTGGTAGTTTTTACACTACCCCGGTAGGCAGCTGAAAGGCACCACAAAACTTGTTCTACCTGCTTTCTGGGCTGAGATGGGGAATCGCTGAATTTTGGACTCGGCTGGTGACAAAATGTTCCAAACACACCCCAGGCACAACTCCACCGGGGAAGGTGCCAGAAACGAGTTCTGTTGGTAGTTTTTACACTACCCCGGTAGGCAGCTGAAAGGCACCACAAAAGTTTTTCTACTTGCTTTCTGGGCTGAGATGGGGAATCGCTGAATTTTGGACACGGCTGGTGACAAAATGTTCCAAACACACCCCATGCACAACTCCACCGGGGAAGGTGCCAGAAACGAGTTCTGTTGGTAGTTTTTACACTACCCCGGTAGGCAGCTGAAAGGCACCACAAAACTTGTTCTACCTGCTTTCTGGGCTGAGATGGGGAATCGCTGAATTTTGGACTCGGCTGGTGACAAAATGTTCCAAACACACCCCATGCACAACTCCACCGGGGAAGGTGCCAGAAACGAGTTCTGTTGGTAGTTTTTACACTACCCCGGTAGGCAGCTGAAAGGCACCACAAAACTTGTTCTACCTGCTTTCTGGGCTGAGATGGGGAACGGCTGAATTTTGGACTCGGCTGGTAACAAAATGTTCCAAACACACCCCATGCACAACTCCACCGGGGAAGGTGCCAGAAACGAGTTCTGTTGGTAGTTTTTACACTACCCCGGTAGGCAGCTGAAAGGCACCACAAAACTTGTTCTACCTGCTTTCTGGGCTGAGATGGGGAATCGCTGAATTTTGGACTCGGCTGGTGACAAAATGTTCCAAACACACCCCATGCACAACTCCACCGGGGAAGGTGCCAGAAACGAGTTCTGTTGGTAGTTTTTACACTACCCCGGTAGGCAGCTGAAAGGCACCACAAAACTTTTTGTACCTGCTTTCTGGGCTGAGATGGGGATCAGCTGAATTTTGGACTCGGCTGGTGACAAAATGTTCCAAACACACCCCATGCACAACTCCACCGGGGAAGGTGCCAGAAACGAGTTCTGTTGGTAGTTTTTACACTACCCCGGTAGGCAGCTGAAAGGCACCACAAAACTTGTTCTACCTGCTTTCTGGGCTGAGATGGGGAATCGCTGAATTTTGGACACGGCTGGTGACAAAATGTTCCAAACACACCCCATGCACAACTCCACCGGGGAAGGTGCCAGAACGAGTTCTGTTGGTAGTTTTTACACTACCCCGGTAGGCAGCTGAAAGGCACCACAAAACTTGTTCTACCTGCTTTCTGGGCTGAGATGGGGAATGGCTGAATTTTGGACTCGGCTGGTAACAAAATGTTCCAAACACACCCCATGCACAACTCCACCGGGGAAGGTGCCAGAAACGAGTTCTGTTGGTAGTTTTTACAGTACCCCGTTAGGCAGCTGAAAGGCACCACAAAACTTGTTCTACCTGCTTTCTGGGCTGAGATGGGGAATCGCTGAATTTTGGACTCGGCTGGTGACAAAATGTTCCAAACACACCCCATGCACAACTCCACCGGGGAAGGTGCCAGAAACGAGTTCTGTTGGTAGTTTTTACACTACCCCGGTAGGCAGCTGAAAGGCACCACAAAAGTTTTTCTACCTGCTTTCTGGGCTGAGATGGGGAATCGCTGAATTTTGGACACGGCTGGTGACAAAATGTTCCAAACACACCCCATGCACAACTCCACCGGGGAAGGTGCCAGAAACGAGTTCTGTTGGTAGTTTTTACACTACCCCGGTAGGCAGCTGAAAGGCACCACAAAACTTGTTCTACCTGCTTTCTGGGCTGAGATGGGGAACGGCTGAATTTTGGACTCGGCTGGTGACAAAATGTTCCAAACACACCCCATGCACAACTCCACCGGGGAAGGTGCCAGAAAGGAGTTCTCTTGGTAGTTTTTACACTACCCCGGTAGGCAAGAGAAAGGCACCACAAAACTTGTTCTACCTGCTTTCTGGGCTGAGATGGGGATCAGCTGAATTTTGGACTCGGCTGGTGACAAAATGTTCCAAACACACCCCATGCACAACTCCACCGGGGAAGGTGCCAGAAACGAGTTCTGTTGGTAGTTTTTACAGTACCCCGGTAGGCAGCTGAAAGGCACCACAAAACTTGTTCTACCTGCTTTCTGGGCTGAGATGGGGAATCGCTGAATTTTGGACTCGGCTGGTGACAAAATGTTCCAAACACACCCCATGCACAACTCCACCGGGGAAGGTGCCAGAAACGAGTTCTGTTGGTAGTTTTTACACTACCCCGGTAGGCAGCTGAAAGGCACCACAAAACTTGTTCTACCTGCTTTCTGGGCTGAGATGGGGAATCGCTGAATTTTGGACTCGGCTGGTGACAAAATGTTCCAAACACACCCCATGCACAACTCCACCGGGGAAGGTGCCAGAAACGAGTTCTGTTGGTAGTTTTTACACTACCCCGGTAGGCAGCTGAAAGGCACCACAAAACTTGTTCTACCTGCTTTCTGGGCTGAGATGGGGAATCGCTGAATTTTGGACTCGGCTGGTGACAAAATGTTCCAAACACACCCCAGGCACAACTCCACCGGGGAAGGTGCCAGAAACGAGTTCTGTTGGTAGTTTTTACACTACCCCGGTAGGCAGCTGAAAGGCACCACAAAAGTTTTTCTACTTGCTTTCTGGGCTGAGATGGGGAATCGCTGAATTTTGGACACGGCTGGTGACAAAATGTTCCAAACACACCCCATGCACAACTCCACCGGGGAAGGTGCCAGAAACGAGTTCTGTTGGTAGTTTTTACACTACCCCGGTAGGCAGCTGAAAGGCACCACAAAACTTGTTCTACCTGCTTTCTGGGCTGAGATGGGGAATCGCTGAATTTTGGACTCGGCTGGTGACAAAATGTTCCAAACACACCCCATGCACAACTCCACCGGGGAAGGTGCCAGAAACGAGTTCTGTTGGTAGTTTTTACACTACCTCGGTAGGCAGCTGAAAGGCACCACAAAACTTGTTCTACCTGCTTTCTGGGCTGAGATGGGGAATCGCTGAATTTTGGACTCGGCTGGTGACAAAATGTTCCAAACACACCCCATGCACAACTCCACCGGGGAAGGTGCCAGAAACGAGTTCTGTTGGTAGTTTTTACACTACCCCGGTAGGCAGCTGAAAGGCACCACAAAACTTGTTCTACCTGCTTTCTGGGCTGAGATGGGGAATCGCTGAATTTTGGACTCGGCTGGTGACAAAATGTTCCAAACACACCCCATGCACAACTCCACCGGGGAAGGTGCCAGAAACGAGTTCTGTTGGTAGTTTTTACACTACCCCGGTAGGCAGCTGAAAGGCACCACAAAACTTTTTGTACCTGCTTTCTGGGCTGAGATGGGGATCAGCTGAATTTTGGACTCGGCTGGTGACAAAATGTTCCAAACACACCCCATGCACAACTCCACCGGGGAAGGTGCCAGAAACGAGTTCTGTTGGTAGTTTTTACACTACCCCGGTAGGCAGCTGAAAGGCACCACAAAACTTGTTCTACCTGCTTTCTGGGCTGAGATGGGGAATCGCTGAATTTTGGACACGGCTGGTGACAAAATGTTCCAAACACACCCCATGCACAACTCCACCGGGGAAGGTGCCAGAACGAGTTCTGTTGGTAGTTTTTACACTACCCCGGTAGGCAGCTGAAAGGCACCACAAAACTTGTTCTACCTGCTTTCTGGGCTGAGATGGGGAATGGCTGAATTTTGGACTCGGCTGGTAACAAAATGTTCCAAACACACCCCATGCACAACTCCACCGGGGAAGGTGCCAGAAACGAGTTCTGTTGGTAGTTTTTACAGTACCCCCGGTAGGCAGCTGAAAGGCACCACAAAACTTGTTCTACCTGCTTTCTGGGCTGAGATGGGGAATCGCTGAATTTTGGACTCGGCTGGTGACAAAATGTTCCAAACACACCCCATGCACAACTCCACCGGGGAAGGTGCCAGAAACGAGTTCTGTTGGTAGTTTTTACACTACCCCGGTAGGCAGCTGAAAGGCACCACAAAAGTTTTTCTACCTGCTTTCTGGGCTGAGATGGGGAATCGCTGAATTTTGGACACGGCTGGTGACAAAATGTTCCAAACACACCCCATGCACAACTCCACCGGGGAAGGTGCCAGAAACGAGTTCTGTTGGTAGTTTTTACACTACCCCGGTAGGCAGCTGAAAGGCACCACAAAACTTGTTCTACCTGCTTTCTGGGCTGAGATGGGGAACGGCTGAATTTTGGACTCGGCTGGTGACAAAATGTTCCAAACACACCCCATGCACAACTCCACCGGGGAAGGTGCCAGAAAGGAGTTCTCTTGGTAGTTTTTACACTACCCCGGTAGGCAAGAGAAAGGCACCACAAAACTTGTTCTACCTGCTTTCTGGGCTGAGATGGGGATCAGCTGAATTTTGGACTCGGCTGGTGACAAAATGTTCCAAACACACCCCATGCACAACTCCACCGGGGAAGGTGCCAGAAACGAGTTCTGTTGGTAGTTTTTACAGTACCCCGGTAGGCAGCTGAAAGGCACCACAAAACTTGTTCTACCTGCTTTCTGGGCTGAGATGGGGAATCGCTGAATTTTGGACTCGGCTGGTGACAAAATGTTCCAAACACACCCCATGCACAACTCCACCGGGGAAGGTGCCAGAAACGAGTTCTGTTGGTAGTTTTTACAGTACCCCGGTAGGCAGCTGAAAGGCACCACAAAACTTGTTCTACCTGCTTTCTGGGCTGAGATGGGGAATCGCTGAATTTTGGACTCGGCTGGTGACAAAATGTTCCAAACACACCCCATGCACAACTCCACCGGGGAAGGTGCCAGAAACGAGTTCTGTTGGTAGTTTTTACACTACCCCGGTAGGCAGCTGAAAGGCACCACAAAACTTGTTCTACCTGCTTTCTGGGCTGAGATGGGGAATCGCTGAATTTTGGACTCGGCTGGTGACAAAATGTTCCAAACACACCCCAGGCACAACTCCACCGGGGAAGGTGCCAGAAACGAGTTCTGTTGGTAGTTTTTACACTACCCCGGTAGGCAGCTGAAAGGCACCACAAAACTTGTTCTACCTGCTTTCTGGGCTGAGATGGGGAATCGCTGAATTTTGGACTCGGCTGGTGACAAAATGTTCCAAACACACCCCATGCACAACTCCACCGGGGAAGGTGCCAGAAACGAGTTCTGTTGGTAGTTTTTACACTACCCCGGTAGGCAGCTGAAAGGCACCACAAAACTTGTTCTACCTGCTTTCTGGGCTGAGATGGGGAATCGCTGAATTTTGGACTCGGCTGGTGACAAAATGTTCCAAACACACCCCATGCACAACTCCACCGGGGAAGGTGCCAGAAACGAGTTCTGTTGGTAGTTTTTACACTACCCCGGTAGGCAGCTGAAAGGCACCACAAAACTTGTTCTACCTGCTTTCTGGGCTGAGATGGGGAACGGCTGAATTTTGGACTCGGCTGGTAACAAAATGTTCCAAACACACCCCATGCACAACTCCACCGGGGAAGGTGCCAGAAACGAGTTCTGTTGGTAGTTTTTACACTACCCCGGTAGGCAGCTGAAAGGCACCACAAAACTTGTTCTACCTGCTTTCTGGGCTTGAGATGGGGAATCGCTGAATTTTGGACTCGGCTGGTGACAAAATGTTCCAAACACACCCCATGCACAACTCCACCGGGGAAGGTGCCAGAAACGAGTTCTGTTGGTAGTTTTTACACTACCCCGGTAGGCAGCTGAAAGGCACCACAAAACTTGTTCTACCTGCTTTCTGGGCTGAGATGGGGAATCGCTGAATTTTGGACTCGGCTGGTGACAAAATCTTCCAAACACACCCCATGCACAACTCCACCGGGGAAGGTGCCAGAAACGAGTTCTGTTGGTAGTTTTTACACTACCCTGGTAGGCAGCTGAAAGGCACCACAAAACTTGTTCTACATGCTTTCTGGGCTGAGATGGAGAATCGCTGAATTTTGGACTCGGCTGGTGACAAAATGTTCCAAACACACCCCATGCACAACTCCACCGGGGAAGGTGCCAGAAACGAGTTCTGTTGGTAGTTTTTACACTACCCCGGTAGGCAGCTGAAAGGCACCACAAAACTTGTTCTACCTGCTTTCTGGGCTGAGATGGGGAACAGCTGAATTTTGGACTCGGCTGGTGACAGAATGTTCCAAACACACCCCATGCACAACTCCACCGGGGAAGGTGCCAGAAACGAGTTCTGTTGGTAGTTTTTACACTACCCCGGTAGGCAAGAGAAAGGCACTACAAAACTTGTTCTACCTGCTTTCTGGGCTGAGATGGAGAATCGCTGAATTTTGGACTCGGCTGGTGACAAAATGTTCCAAACACACCCCATGCACAACTCCACCGGGGAAGGTGCCAGAAACGAGTTCTGTTGGTAGTTTTTACACTACCCCGGTAGGCAGCTGAAAGGCACCACAAAACTTTTTGTACCTGCTTTCTGGGCTGAGATGGGGAATCGCTGAATTTTGGACTCGGCTGGTGACAAAATGTTCCAAACACACCCCATGCACAACTCCACCGGGGAAGGTGCCAGAAACGAGTTCTGTTGGTAGTTTTTACACTACCCCGGTAGGCAGCTGAAAGGCACCACAAAACTTGTTCTACCTGCTTTCTGGGCTGAGATGGGGAACGGCTGAATTTTGGACTCGGCTGGTAACAAAATGTTCCAAACACACCCCATGCACAACTCCACCGGGGAAGGTGCCAGAAACGAGTTCTGTTGGTAGTTTTTACACTACCCCGGTAGGCAGCTGAAAGGCACCACAAAACTTGTTCTACCTGCTTTCTGGGCTTGAGATGGGGAATCGCTGAATTTTGGACTCGGCTGGTGACAAAATGTTCCAAACACACCCCATGCACAACTCCACCGGGGAAGGTGCCAGAAACGAGTTCTGTTGGTAGTTTTTACACTACCCTGGTAGGCAGCTGAAAGGCACCACAAAACTTGTTCTACATGCTTTCTGGGCTGAGATGGAGAATCGCTGAATTTTGGACTCGGCTGGTGACAAAATGTTCCAAACACACCCCATGCACAACTCCACCGGGGAAGGTGCCAGAAACGAGTTCTGTTGGTAGTTTTTACACTACCCCGGTAGGCAGCTGAAAGGCACCACAAAACTTGTTCTACCTGCTTTCTGGGCTGAGATGGGGAACAGCTGAATTTTGGACTCGGCTGGTGACAAAATGTTCCAAACACACCCCATGCACAACTCCACCGGGGAAGGTGCCAGAAACGAGTTCTGTTGGTAGTTTTTACACTACCCCGGTAGGCAAGAGAAAGGCACTACAAAACTTGTTCTACATGCTTTCTGGGCTGAGATGGAGAATCGCTGAATTTTGGACTCGGCTGGTGACAAAATGTTCCAAACACACCCCATGCACAACTCCACCGGGGAAGGTGCCAGAAACGAGTTCTGTTGGTAGTTTTTACACTACCCCGGTAGGCAGCTGAAAGGCACCACAAAACTTGTTCTACCTGCTTTCTGGGCTGAGATGGGGAATCGCTGAATTTTGGACTCGGCTGGTGACAAAATGTTCCAAACACACCCCATGCACAACTCCACCGGGGAAGGTGCCAGAAACGAGTTCTGTTGGTAGTTTTTACACTACCCCGGTAGGCAGCTGAAAGGCACCACAAAACTTGTTCTACCTGCTTTCTGGGCTGAGATGGGGAACGGCTGAATTTTGGACTCGGCTGGTGACAAAATGTTCCAAACACACCCCATGCACAACTCCACCGGGAAAGGTGCCAGAAACGAGTTCTGTTGGTAGTTTTTACACTACCCCGGTAGGCAAGAGAAAGGCACCACAAAACTTGTTCTACCTGCTTTCTGGGCTGAGATGGAGAATCGCTGAATTTTGGACTCGGCTGGTGACAAAATGTTCCAAACACACCCCATGCACAACTCCACCGGGGAAGGTGCCAGAAACGAGTTCTGTTGGTAGTTTTTACAGTACCCCGGTAGGCAGCTGAAAGGCACCACAAAACTTGTTCTACCTGCTTTCTGGGCTGAGATGGGGAATCGCTGAATTTTGGACTCGGCTGGTGACAAAATGTTCCAAACACACCCCATGCACAACTCCACCGGGGAAGGTGCCAGAAACGAGTTCTGTTGGTAGTTTTTACACTACCCCGGTAGGCAGCTGAAAGGCACCACAAAACTTGTTCTACCTGCTTTCTGGGCTGAGATGGGGAATCGCTGAATTTTGGACTCGGCTGGTGACAAAATGTTCCAAACACACCCCATGCACAACTCCACCGGGGAAGGTGCCAGAAACGAGTTCTGTTGGTAGTTTTTACACTACCCCGGTAGGCAGCTGAAAGGCACCACAAAACTTGTTCTACCTGCTTTCTGGGCTGAGATGGGGAATCGCTGAATTTTGGACTCGGCTGGTGACAAAATGTTCCAAACACACCCCATGCACAACTCCACCGGGGAAGGTGCCAGAAAGGAGTTCTGTTGGTAGTTTTTACACTACCCCGGTAGGCAGCTGAAAGGCACCACAAAACTTGTTCTACCTGCTTTCTGGGCTTGAGATGGGGAATCGCTGAATTTTGGACTCGGCTGGTGACAAAATGTTCCAAACACACCCCATGCACAACTCCACCGGGGAAGGTGCCAGAAACGAGTTCTGTTGGTAGTTTTTACACTACCCCGGTAGGCAGCTGAAAGGCACCACAAAACTTGTTCTACCTGCTTTCTGGGCTGAGATGGGGAATCGCTGAATTTTGGACTCGGCTGGTGACAAAATGTTCCAAACACACCCCATGCACAACTCCACCGGGGAAGGTGCCAGAAACGAGTTCTGTTGGTAGTTTTTACAGTACCCCGGTAGGCACCTGAAAGGCACCACAAAACTTGTTCTACCTGCTTTCTGGGCTGAGATGGGGAATCGCTGAATTTTGGACTCGGCTGGTGACAAAATGTTCCAAACACACCCCATGCACAACTCCAGCGGGGAAGGTGCCAGAAACGAGTTCTGTTGGTAGTTTTTACACTACCCCGGTAGGCAGCTGAAAGGCACCACAAAACTTGTTCTACCTGCTTTCTGGGCTGAGATGGGGAATCGCTGAATTTTGGACTCGGCTGGTGACAAAATGTTCCAAACACACCCCATGCACAACTCCACCGGGGAAGGTGCCAGAAACGAGTTCTGTTGGTAGTTTTTACACTACCCCGGTAGGCAGCTGAAAGGCACCACAAAACTTGTTCTACCTGCTTTCTGGGCTGAGATGGGGAACGGCTGAATTTTGGACTCGGCTGGTGACAAAATGTTCCAAACACACCCCATGCACAACTCCACCGGGAAAGGTGCCAGAAACGAGTTCTGTTGGTAGTTTTTACACTACCCCGGTAGGCAAGAGAAAGGCACCACAAAACTTGTTCTACCTGCTTTCTGGGCTGAGATGGAGAATCGCTGAATTTTGGACTCGGCTGGTGACAAAATGTTCCAAACACACCCCATGCACAACTCCACCGGGGAAGGTGCCAGAAACGAGTTCTGTTGGTAGTTTTTACAGTACCCCGGTAGGCAGCTGAAAGGCACCACAAAACTTGTTCTACCTGCTTTCTGGGCTGAGATGGGGAATCGCTGAATTTTGGACTCGGCTGGTGACAAAATGTTCCAAACACACCCCATGCACAACTCCACCGGGGAAGGTGCCAGAAACGAGTTCTGTTGGTAGTTTTTACACTACCCCGGTAGGCAGCTGAAAGGCACCACAAAACTTGTTCTACCTGCTTTCTGGGCTGAGATGGGGAACGGCTGAATTTTGGACTCGGCTGGTGACAAAATGTTCCAAACACACCCCATGCACAACTCCACCGGGAAAGGTGCCAGAAACGAGTTCTGTTGGTAGTTTTTACACTACCCCGGTAGGCAAGAGAAAGGCACCACAAAACTTGTTCTACCTGCTTTCTGGGCTGAGATGGAGAATCGCTGAATTTTGGACTCGGCTGGTGACAAAATGTTCCAAACACACCCCATGCACAACTCCACCGGGGAAGGTGCCAGAAACGAGTTCTGTTGGTAGTTTTTACAGTACCCCGGTAGGCAGCTGAAAGGCACCACAAAACTTTTTGTACCTGCTTTCTGGGCTGAGATGGGGAATCGCTGAATTTTGGACTCGGCTGGTGACAAAATGTTCCAAACACACCCCATGCACAACTCCACCGGGGAAGGTGCCAGAAACGAGTTCTGTTG
Source organism: Falco cherrug (assembly GCF_023634085.1). NCBI lineage: Eukaryota > Metazoa > Chordata > Aves > Falconiformes > Falconidae > Falco > Falco cherrug. The sequence continues at coordinate 49,116 of NW_026599394.1, read as the reverse complement.
GTAGTTTTTACACTACCCCGGTAGGCAGCTGAAAGGCACCACAAAACTTGTTCTACCTGCTTTCTGGGCTGAGATGGGGAACGGCTGAATTTTGGACTCGGCTGGTGACAAAATGTTCCAAACACACCCCATGCACAACTCCACCGGGGAAGGTGCCAGAAACGAGTTCTGTTGGTAGTTTTTACACTACCCCGGTAGGCAGCTGAAAGGCACCACAAAACTTGTTCTACCTGCTTTCTGGGCTGAGATGGGGAACGGCTGAATTTTGGACTCGGCTGGTAACAAAATGTTCCAAACACACCCCATGCACAACTCCACCGGGGAAGGTGCCAGAAACGAGTTCTGTTGGTAGTTTTTACACTACCCCGGTAGGCAGCTGAAAGGCACCACAAAACTTGTTCTACCTGCTTTCTGGGCTTGAGATGGGGAATCGCTGAATTTTGGACTCGGCTGGTGACAAAATGTTCCAAACACACCCCATGCACAACTCCACCGGGGAAGGTGCCAGAAACGAGTTCTGTTGGTAGTTTTTACACTACCCCGGTAGGCAGCTGAAAGGCACCACAAAACTTGTTCTACCTGCTTTCTGGGCTGAGATGGGGAATCGCTGAATTTTGGACTCGGCTGGTGACAAAATGTTCCAAACACACCCCATGCACAACTCCACCGGGGAAGGTGCCAGAAACGAGTTCTGTTGGTAGTTTTTACACTACCCTGGTAGGCAGCTGAAAGGCACCACAAAACTTGTTCTACATGCTTTCTGGGCTGAGATGGAGAATCGCTGAATTTTGGACTCGGCTGGTGACAAAATGTTCCAAACACACCCCATGCACAACTCCACCGGGGAAGGTGCCAGAAACGAGTTCTGTTGGTAGTTTTTACACTACCCCGGTAGGCAGCTGAAAGGCACCACAAAACTTGTTCTACCTGCTTTCTGGGCTGAGATGGGGAACAGCTGAATTTTGGACTCGGCTGGTGACAAAATGTTCCAAACACACCCCATGCACAACTCCACCGGGGAAGGTGCCAGAAACGAGTTCTGTTGGTAGTTTTTACACTACCCCGGTAGGCAAGAGAAAGGCACTACAAAACTTGTTCTACATGCTTTCTCGGCTGAGATGGAGAATCGCTGAATTTTGGACTCGGCTGGTGACAAAATGTTCCAAACACACCCCATGCACAACTCCACCGGGGAAGGTGCCAGAAACGAGTTCTGTTGGTAGTTTTTACACTACCCCGGTAGGCAGCTGAAAGGCACCACAAAACTTGTTCTACCTGCTTTCTGGGCTGAGATGGGGAATCGCTGAATTTTGGACTCGGCTGGTGACAAAATGTTCCAAACACACCCCATGCACAACTCCACCGGGGAAGGTGCCAGAAACGAGTTCTGTTGGTAGTTTTTTACACTACCCCGGTAGGCAGCTGAAAGGCACCACAAAACTTGTTCTACCTGCTTTCTGGGCTGAGATGGGGAACGGCTGAATTTTGGACTCGGCTGGTGACAAAATGTTCCAAACACACCCCATGCACAACTCCACCGGGAAAGGTGCCAGAAACGAGTTCTGTTGGTAGTTTTTACACTACCCCGGTAGGCAAGAGAAAGGCACCACAAAACTTGTTCTACCTGCTTTCTGGGCTGAGATGGAGAATCGCTGAATTTTGGACTCGGCTGGTGACAAAATGTTCCAAACACACCCCATGCACAACTCCACCGGGGAAGGTGCCAGAAACGAGTTCTGTTGGTAGTTTTTACAGTACCCCGGTAGGCAGCTGAAAGGCACCACAAAACTTGTTCTACCTGCTTTCTGGGCTGAGATGGGGAATCGCTGAATTTTGGACTCGGCTGGTGACAAAATGTTCCAAACACACCCCATGCACAACTCCACCGGGGAAGGTGCCAGAAACGAGTTCTGTTGGTAGTTTTTACACTACCCCGGTAGGCAGCTGAAAGGCACCACAAAACTTGTTCTACCTGCTTTCTGGGCTGAGATGGGGAATCGCTGAATTTTGGACTCGGCTGGTGACAAAATGTTCCAAACACACCCCATGCACAACTCCACCGGGGAAGGTGCCAGAAACGAGTTCTGTTGGTAGTTTTTACACTACCCCGGTAGGCAGCTGAAAGGCACCACAAAACTTGTTCTACCTGCTTTCTGGGCTGAGATGGGGAATCGCTGAATTTTGGACTCGGCTGGTGACAAAATGTTCCAAACACACCCCATGCACAACTCCACCGGGGAAGGTGCCAGAAAGGAGTTCTGTTGGTAGTTTTTACACTACCCCGGTAGGCAGCTGAAAGGCACCACAAAACTTGTTCTACCTGCTTTCTGGGCTTGAGATGGGGAATCGCTGAATTTTGGACTCGGCTGGTGACAAAATGTTCCAAACACACCCCATGCACAACTCCACCGGGGAAGGTGCCAGAAACGAGTTCTGTTGGTAGTTTTTACACTACCCCGGTAGGCAGCTGAAAGGCACCACAAAACTTGTTCTACCTGCTTTCTGGGCTGAGATGGGGAATCGCTGAATTTTGGACTCGGCTGGTGACAAAATGTTCCAAACACACCCCATGCACAACTCCACCGGGGAAGGTGCCAGAAACGAGTTCTGTTGGTAGTTTTTACAGTACCCCGGTAGGCACCTGAAAGGCACCACAAAACTTGTTCTACCTGCTTTCTGGGCTGAGATGGGGAATCGCTGAATTTTGGACTCGGCTGGTGACAAAATGTTCCAAACACACCCCATGCACACCTCCACCGGGGAAGGTGCCAGAAACGAGTTCTGTTGGTAGTTTTTACACTACCCCGGTAGGCAGCTGAAAGGCACCACAAAACTTGTTCTACCTGCTTTCTGGGCTGAGATGGGGAATCGCTGAATTTTGGACTCGGCTGGTGACAAAATGTTCCAAACACACCCCATGCACAACTCCACCGGGGAAGGTGCCAGAAACGAGTTCTGTTGGTAGTTTTTACAGTACCCCGGTAGGCACCTGAAAGGCACCACAAAACTTGTTCTACCTGCTTTCTGGGCTGAGATGGGGAATCGCTGAATTTTGGACTCGGCTGGTGACAAAATGTTCCAAACACACCCCATGCACACCTCCACCGGGGAAGGTGCCAGAAACGAGTTCTGTTGGTAGTTTTTACACTACCCCGGTAGGCAGCTGAAAGGCACCACAAAACTTGTTCTACCTGCTTTCTGGGCTGAGATGGGGAATCGCTGAATTTTGGACTCGGCTGGTGACAAAATGTTCCAAACACACCCCATGCACAACTCCACCGGGGAAGGTGCCAGAAACGAGTTCTGTTGGTAGTTTTTACACTACCCCGGTAGGCAGCTGAAAGGCACCACAAAACTTGTTCTACCTGCTTTCTGGGCTGAGATGGGGAACAGCTGAATTTTGGACTCGGCTGGTGACAAAATGTTCCAAACACACCCCATGCACAACTCCACCGGGGAAGGTGCCAGAAACGAGTTCTGTTGGTAGTTTTTACACTACCCCGGTAGGCAAGAGAAAGGCACTACAAAACTTGTTCTACATGCTTTCTCGGCTGAGATGGAGAATCGCTGAATTTTGGACTCGGCTGGTGACAAAATGTTCCAAACACACCCCATGCACAACTCCACCGGGGAAGGTGCCAGAAACGAGTTCTGTTGGTAGTTTTTACACTACCCCGGTAGGCAGCTGAAAGGCACCACAAAACTTGTTCTACCTGCTTTCTGGGCTGAGATGGGGAATCGCTGAATTTTGGACTCGGCTGGTGACAAAATGTTCCAAACACACCCCATGCACAACTCCACCGGGGAAGGTGCCAGAAACGAGTTCTGTTGGTAGTTTTTACACTACCCCGGTAGGCAGCTGAAAGGCACCACAAAACTTGTTCTACCTGCTTTCTGGGCTGAGATGGGGAACGGCTGAATTTTGGACTCGGCTGGTGACAAAATGTTCCAAACACACCCCATGCACAACTCCACCGGGAAAGGTGCCAGAAACGAGTTCTGTTGGTAGTTTTTACACTACCCCGGTAGGCAAGAGAAAGGCACCACAAAACTTGTTCTACCTGCTTTCTGGGCTGAGATGGAGAATCGCTGAATTTTGGACTCGGCTGGTGACAAAATGTTCCAAACACACCCCATGCACAACTCCACCGGGGAAGGTGCCAGAAACGAGTTCTGTTGGTAGTTTTTACAGTACCCCGGTAGGCAGCTGAAAGGCACCACAAAACTTGTTCTACCTGCTTTCTGGGCTGAGATGGGGAATCGCTGAATTTTGGACTCGGCTGGTGACAAAATGTTCCAAACACACCCCATGCACAACTCCACCGGGGAAGGTGCCAGAAACGAGTTCTGTTGGTAGTTTTTACACTACCCCGGTAGGCAGCTGAAAGGCACCACAAAACTTGTTCTACCTGCTTTCTGGGCTGAGATGGGGAATCGCTGAATTTTGGACTCGGCTGGTGACAAAATGTTCCAAACACACCCCATGCACAACTCCACCGGGGAAGGTGCCAGAAACGAGTTCTGTTGGTAGTTTTTACACTACCCCGGTAGGCAGCTGAAAGGCACCACAAAACTTGTTCTACCTGCTTTCTGGGCTGAGATGGGGAATCGCTGAATTTTGGACTCGGCTGGTGACAAAATGTTCCAAACACACCCCATGCACAACTCCACCGGGGAAGGTGCCAGAAAGGAGTTCTGTTGGTAGTTTTTACACTACCCCGGTAGGCAGCTGAAAGGCACCACAAAACTTGTTCTACCTGCTTTCTGGGCTTGAGATGGGGAATCGCTGAATTTTGGACTCGGCTGGTGACAAAATGTTCCAAACACACCCCATGCACAACTCCACCGGGGAAGGTGCCAGAAACGAGTTCTGTTGGTAGTTTTTACACTACCCCGGTAGGCAGCTGAAAGGCACCACAAAACTTGTTCTACCTGCTTTCTGGGCTGAGATGGGGAATCGCTGAATTTTGGACTCGGCTGGTGACAAAATGTTCCAAACACACCCCATGCACAACTCCACCGGGGAAGGTGCCAGAAACGAGTTCTGTTGGTAGTTTTTACAGTACCCCGGTAGGCACCTGAAAGGCACCACAAAACTTGTTCTACCTGCTTTCTGGGCTGAGATGGGGAATCGCTGAATTTTGGACTCGGCTGGTGACAAAATGTTCCAAACACACCCCATGCACACCTCCACCGGGGAAGGTGCCAGAAACGAGTTCTGTTGGTAGTTTTTACACTACCCCGGTAGGCAGCTGAAAGGCACCACAAAACTTGTTCTACCTGCTTTCTGGGCTGAGATGGGGAATCGCTGAATTTTGGACTCGGCTGGTGACAAAATGTTCCAAACACACCCCATGCACAACTCCACCGGGGAAGGTGCCAGAAACGAGTTCTGTTGGTAGTTTTTACAGTACCCCGGTAGGCACCTGAAAGGCACCACAAAACTTGTTCTACCTGCTTTCTGGGCTGAGATGGGGAATCGCTGAATTTTGGACTCGGCTGGTGACAAAATGTTCCAAACACACCCCATGCACACCTCCACCGGGGAAGGTGCCAGAAACGAGTTCTGTTGGTAGTTTTTACACTACCCCGGTAGGCAGCTGAAAGGCACCACAAAACTTGTTCTACCTGCTTTCTGGGCTGAGATGGGGAATCGCTGAATTTTGGACTCGGCTGGTGACAAAATGTTCCAAACACACCCCATGCACAACTCCACCGGGGAAGGTGCCAGAAACGAGTTCTGTTGGTAGTTTTTACACTACCCCGGTAGGCAGCTGAAAGGCACCACAAAACTTGTTCTACCTGCTTTCTGGGCTGAGATGGGGAATCGCTGAATTTTGGACTCGGCTGGTGACAAAATGTTCCAAACACACCCCATGCACAACTCCACCGGGGAAGGTGCCAGAAACGAGTTCTGTTGGTAGTTTTTACACTACCCCGGTAGGCAGCTGAAAGGCACCACAAAACTTGTTCTACCTGCTTTCTGGGCTGAGATGGGGAATCGCTGAATTTTGGACTCGGCTGGTGACAAAATGTTCCAAACACACCCCATGCACAACTCCACCGGGAAAGGTGCCAGAAACGAGTTCTGTTGGTAGTTTTTACACTACCCCGGTAGGCAGCTGAAAGGCACCACAAAACTTGTTCTACCTGCTTTCTGGGCTGAGATGGGGAATCGCTGAATTTTGGACTCGGCTGGTGACAAAATGTTCCAAACACACCCCATGCACAACTCCACCGGGGAAGGTGCCAGAAACGAGTTCTGTTGGTAGTTTTTACACTACCCCGGTAGGCAGCTGAAAGGCACCACAAAACTTGTTCTACCTGCTTTCTGGGCTGAGATGGGGAATCGCTGAATTTTGGACTCGGCTGGTGACAAAATGTTCCAAACACACCCCATGCACAACTCCACCGGGGAAGGTGCCAGAAACGAGTTCTGTTGGTAGTTTTTACACTACCCCGGTAGGCAGCTGAAAGGCACCACAAAACTTGTTCTACCTGCTTTCTGGGCTTGAGATGGGGAATCGCTGAATTTTGGACTCGGCTGGTGACAAAATGTTCCAAACACACCCCATGCACAACTCCACCGGGGAAGGTGCCAGAAACGAGTTCTGTTGGTAGTTTTTACACTACCCCGGTAGGCAGCTGAAAGGCACCACAAAACTTGTTCTACCTGCTTTCTGGGCTGAGATGGGGAATCGCTGAATTTTGGACTCGGCTGGTGACAAAATGTTCCAAACACACCCCATGCACAACTCCACCGGGGAAGGTGCCAGAAACGAGTTCTGTTGGTAGTTTTTACAGTACCCCGGTAGGCAGCTGAAAGGCACCACAAAACTTGTTCTACCTGCTTTCTGGGCTGAGATGGGGAATCGCTGAATTTTGGACTCGGCTGGTGACAAAATGTTCCAAACACACCCCATGCACACCTCCACCGGGGAAGGTGCCAGAAACGAGTTCTGTTGGTAGTTTTTACACTACCCCGGTAGGCAGCTGAAAGGCACCACAAAACTTGTTCTACCTGCTTTCTGGGCTGAGATGGGGAATCGCTGAATTTTGGACTCGGCTGGTGACAAAATGTTCCAAACACACCCCATGCACAACTCCACCGGGGAAGGTGCCAGAAACGAGTTCTGTTGGTAGTTTTTACAGTACCCCGGTAGGCACCTGAAAGGCACCACAAAACTTGTTCTACCTGCTTTCTGGGCTGAGATGGGGAATCGCTGAATTTTGGACTCGGCTGGTGACAAAATGTTCCAAACACACCCCATGCACACCTCCACCGGGGAAGGTGCCAGAAACGAGTTCTGTTGGTAGTTTTTACACTACCCCGGTAGGCAGCTGAAAGGCACCACAAAACTTGTTCTACCTGCTTTCTGGGCTGAGATGGGGAATCGCTGAATTTTGGACTCGGCTGGTGACAAAATGTTCCAAACACACCCCATGCACAACTCCACCGGGGAAGGTGCCAGAAACGAGTTCTGTTGGTAGTTTTTACACTACCCCGGTAGGCAGCTGAAAGGCACCACAAAACTTGTTCTACCTGCTTTCTGGGCTGAGATGGGGAACGGCTGAATTTAGGACTCGGCTGGTAACAAAATGTTCCAAACACACCCCATGCACAACTCCACCGGGGAAGGTGCCAGAAACGAGTTCTGTTGGTAGTTTTTACACTACCCCGGTAGGCAGCTGAAAGGCACCACAAAACTTGTTCTACCTGCTTTCTGGGCTGAGATGGGGAATCGCTGAATTTTGGACTCGGCTGGTGACAAAATGTTCCAAACACACCCCATGCACACCTCCACCGGGGAAGGTGCCAGAAACGAGTTCTGTTGGTAGTTTTTACAGTACCCCGGTAGGCACCTGAAAGGCACCACAAAACTTGTTCTACCTGCTTTCTGGGCTGAGATGGGGAATCGCTGAATTTTGGACTCGGCTGGTGACAAAATGTTCCAAACACACCCCATGCACAACTCCACCGGGGAAGGTGCCAGAAACGAGTTCTGTTGGTAGTTTTTACACTACCCCGGTAGGCAGCTGAAAGGCACCACAAAACTTGTTCTACCTGCTTTCTGGGCTGAGATGGGGAATCGCTGAATTTTGGACTCGGCTGGTGACAAAATGTTCCAAACACACCCCATGCACAACTCCACCGGGGAAGGTGCCAGAAACGAGTTCTGTTGGTAGTTTTTACAGTACCCCGGTAGGCAGCTGAAAGGCACCACAAAACTTGTTCTACCTGCTTTCTGGGCTGAGATGGGGAATCGCTGAATTTTGGACTCGGCTGGTGACAAAATGTTCCAAACACACCCCATGCACAACTCCACCGGGGAAGGTGCCAGAAACGAGTTCTGTTGGTAGTTTTTACACTACCCCGGTAGGCAGCTGAAAGGCACCACAAAACTTTTTGTACCTGCTTTCTGGGCTGAGATGGGGAATCGCTGAATTTTGGACTCGGCTGGTGACAAAATGTTCCAAACACACCCCATGCACAACTCCACCGGGGAAGGTGCCAGAAACGAGTTCTGTTGGTAGTTTTTACACTACCCCGGTAGGCAGCTGAAAGGCACCACAAAACTTGTTCTACCTGCTTTCTGGGCTGAGATGGGGAATCGCTGAATTTTGGACTCGGCTGGTGACAAAATGTTCCAAACACACCCCATGCACAACTCCACCGGGGAAGGTGCCAGAAACGAGTTCTGTTGGTAGTTTTTACACTACCCCGGTAGGCAGCTGAAAGGCACCACAAAACTTGTTCTACCTGCTTTCTGGGCTTGAGATGGGGAATCGCTGAATTTTGGACTCGGCTGGTGACAAAATGTTCCAAACACACCCCATGCACAACTCCACCGGGGAAGGTGCCAGAAACGAGTTCTGTTGGTAGTTTTTACACTACCCCGGTAGGCAGCTGAAAGGCACCACAAAACTTGTTCTACCTGCTTTCTGGGCTGAGATGGGGAATCGCTGAATTTTGGACTCGGCTGGTGACAAAATGTTCCAAACACACCCCATGCACAACTCCACCGGGGAAGGTGCCAGAAACGAGTTCTGTTGGTAGTTTTTACAGTACCCCGGTAGGCACCTGAAAGGCACCACAAAACTTGTTCTACCTGCTTTCTGGGCTGAGATGGGGAATCGCTGAATTTTGGACTCGGCTGGTGACAAAATGTTCCAAACACACCCCATGCACACCTCCACCGGGGAAGGTGCCAGAAACGAGTTCTGTTGGTAGTTTTTACACTACCCCGGTAGGCAGCTGAAAGGCACCACAAAACTTGTTCTACCTGCTTTCTGGGCTGAGATGGGGAATCGCTGAATTTTGGACTCGGCTGGTGACAAAATGTTCCAAACACACCCCATGCACAACTCCACCGGGGAAGGTGCCAGAAACGAGTTCTGTTGGTAGTTTTTACAGTACCCCGGTAGGCACCTGAAAGGCACCACAAAACTTGTTCTACCTGCTTTCTGGGCTGAGATGGGGAATCGCTGAATTTTGGACTCGGCTGGTGACAAAATGTTCCAAACACACCCCATGCACACCTCCACCGGGGAAGGTGCCAGAAACGAGTTCTGTTGGTAGTTTTTACACTACCCCGGTAGGCAGCTGAAAGGCACCACAAAACTTGTTCTACCTGCTTTCTGGGCTGAGATGGGGAATCGCTGAATTTTGGACTCGGCTGGTGACAAAATGTTCCAAACACACCCCATGCACAACTCCACCGGGGAAGGTGCCAGAAACGAGTTCTGTTGGTAGTTTTTACACTACCCCGGTAGGCAGCTGAAAGGCACCACAAAACTTGTTCTACCTGCTTTCTGGGCTGAGATGGGGAACGGCTGAATTTTGGACTCGGCTGGTAACAAAATGTTCCAAACACACCCCATGCACAACTCCACCGGGGAAGGTGCCAGAAACGAGTTCTGTTGGTAGTTTTTACACTACCCCGGTAGGCAGCTGAAAGGCACCACAAAACTTGTTCTACCTGCTTTCTGGGCTTGAGATGGGGAATCGCTGAATTTTGGACTCGGCTGGTGACAAAATGTTCCAAACACACCCCATGCACAACTCCACCGGGGAAGGTGCCAGAAACGAGTTCTGTTGGTAGTTTTTACACTACCCCGGTAGGCAGCTGAAAGGCACCACAAAACTTGTTCTACCTGCTTTCTGGGCTGAGATGGGGAATCGCTGAATTTTGGACTCGGCTGGTGACAAAATGTTCCAAACACACCCCATGCACAACTCCACCGGGGAAGGTGCCAGAAACGAGTTCTGTTGGTAGTTTTTACACTACCCCGGTAGGCAGCTGAAAGGCACCACAAAAGTTTTTCTACCTGCTTTCTGGGCTGAGATGGGGAACAGCTGAATTTTGGACTCGGCTGGTGACAGAATGTTCCAAACACACCCCATGCACAACTCCACCGGGGAAGGTGCCAGAAACGAGTTCTGTTGGTAGTTTTTACACTACCCCGGTAGGCAAGAGAAAGGCACCACAAAACTTGTTCTACCTGCTTTCTGGGCTGAGATGGGGAACGGCTGAATTTTGGACTCGGCTGGTGACAAAATGTTCCAAACACACCCCATGCACAACTCCACCGGGAAAGGTGCCAGAAACGAGTTCTGTTGGTAGTTTTTACACTACCCCGGTAGGCAAGAGAAAGGCACCACAAAACTTGTTCTACCTGCTTTCTGGGCTGAGATGGGGAACGGCTGAATTTTGGACTCGGCTGGTGACAAAATGTTCCAAACACACCCCATGCACAACTCCACCGGGGAAGGTGCCAGAAACGAGTTCTGTTGGTAGTTTTTACAGTACCCCGGTAGGCAGCTGAAAGGCACCACAAAACTTGTTCTACCTGCTTTCTGGGCTTAGATGGGGAATCGCTGAATTTTGGACTCGGCTGGTGACAAAATGTTCCAAACACACCCCATGCACAACTCCACCGGGGAAGGTGCCAGAAACGAGTTCTGTTGGTAGTTTTTACACTACCCCGGTAGGCAGCTGAAAGGCACCACAAAACTTGTTCTACCTGCTTTCTGGGCTGAGATGGGGAATCGCTGAATTTTGGACTCGGCTGGTGACAAAATGTTCCAAACACACCCCATGCACAACTCCACCGGGGAAGGTGCCAGAAACGAGTTCTGTTGGTAGTTTTTACACTACCCCGGTAGGCAGCTGAAAGGCACCACAAAACTTGTTCTACCTGCTTTCTGGGCTGAGATGGGGAATCGCTGAATTTTGGACTCGGCTGGTGACAAAATGTTCCAAATACACCCCATGCACAACTCCACCGGGGAAGGTGCCAGAAATGAGTTCTGTTGGTAGTTTTTACACTACCCCGGTAGGCAGCTGAAAGGCACCACAAAACTTGTTCTACCTGCTTTCTGGGCTTGAGATGGGGAATCGCTGAATTTTGGACTCGGCTGGTGACAAAATGTTCCAAACACACCCCATGCACAACTCCACCGGGGAAGGTGCCAGAAACGAGTTCTGTTGGTAGTTTTTACACTACCCCGGTAGGCAGCTGAAAGGCACCACAAAACTTGTTCTACCTGCTTTCTGGGCTGAGATGGGGAATCGCTGAATTTTGGACTCGGCTGGTGACAAAATGTTCCAAACACACCCCATGCACAACTCCACCGGGGAGGTGCCAGAAACGAGTTCTGTTGGTAGTTTTTACACTACCCCGGTAGGCAGCTGAAAGGCACCACAAAACTTGTTCTACCTGCTTTCTGGGCTGAGATGGGGAATCGCTGAATTTTCGACTCGGCTGGTGACAAAATGTTCCAAACACACCCCATGCACACCTCCACCGGGGAAGGTGCCAGAAACGAGTTCTGTTGGTAGTTTTTACACTACCCCGGTAGGCAGCTGAAAGGCACCACAAAACTTGTTCTACCTGCTTTCTGGGCTGAGATGGGGAATCGCTGAATTTTGGACTCGGCTGGTGACAAAATGTTCCAAACACACCCCATGCACAACTCCACCGGGGAAGGTGCCAGAAACGATTTCTGTTGGTAGTTTTTACACTACCCCGGTAGGCAGCTGAAAGGCACCACAAAACTTGTTCTACCTGCTTTCTGGGCTGAGATGGGGAATCGCTGAATTTTGGACTCGGCTGGTGACAAAATATTCCAAACACACCCCATGCACACCTCCACCGGGGAAGGTGCCAGAAACGAGTTCTGTTGGTAGTTTTTACACTACCACCGGTAGGCAGCTGAAAGGCACCACAAAACTTGTTCTACCTGCTTTCTGGGCTGAGATGGGGAATCGCTGAATTTTGGACTCGGCTGGTGACAAAATGTTCCAAACACACCCCATGCACAACTCCACCGGGGAAGGTGCCAGAAAGGAGTTCTGTTGGTAGTTTTTACACTACCCCGGTAGGCAGCTGAAAGGCACCATAAAACCGGTTCTACCTGCTTTCTGGGCTGAGATGGGGAATCGCTGAATTTTGGACTCGGCTGGTGACAAAATGTTCCAAACACACCCCATGCACACCTCCACCGGGGAAGGTGCCAGAAACGAGTTCTGTTGGTAGTTTTTACACTACCCCGGTAGGCAGCTGAAAGGCACCACAAAACTTGTTCTACCTGCTTTCTGGGCTGAGATGGGGAATCGCTGAATTTTGGACTCGGCTGGTGACAAAATGTTCCAAACACACCCCATGCACAACTCCACCGGGGAAGGTGCCAGAAACGAGTTCTGTTGGTAGTTTTTACACTACCCCGGTAGGCAGCTGAAAGACACCATAAAACCGGTTCTACCTGCTTTCTGGGCTGAGATGGGGAATCGCTGAATTTTGGACTCGGCTGGTGACAAAATGTTCCAAACACACCCCATGCACACCTCCACCGGGGAAGGTGCCAGAAACGAGTTCTGTTGGTAGTTTTTACACTACCCCGGTAGGCAGCTGAAAGGCACCACAAAACTTGTTCTACCTGCTTTCTGGGCTGAGATGGGGAATCGCTGAATTTTGGACTCGGCTGCTGACAAAATGTTCCAAACACACCCCATGCACAACTCCACCGGGGAAGGTGCCAGAAAGGAGTTCTGTTGGTAGTTTTTACACTACCCCGGTAGGCAGCTGAAAGGCACCACAAAACTTGTTGTACCTGCTTTCTGGGCTGAGATGGGGAATCGCTGAATTTTGGACTCGGCTGGTGACAAAATGTTCCAAACACACCCCATGCACACCTCCACCGGGGAAGGTGCCAGAAAGGAGTTCTGTTGGTAGTTTTTACACTACCCCCGGTAGGCAGCTGAAAGGCACCACAAAACTTGTTGTACCTGCTTTCTGGGCTGAGATGGGGAATCGCTGAATTTTGGACTCGGCTGGTGACAAAATGTTCCAAACACACCCCATGCACACCTCCACCGGGGAAGGTGCCAGAAACGAGTTCTGTTGGTAGTTTTTACACTACCCCGGTAGGCAGCTGAAAGGCACCACAAAACTTGTTCTACCTGCTTTCTGGGCTGAGATGGGGAATCGCTGAATTTTGGACTCGGCTGGTGACAAAATGTTCCAAACACACCCCATGCACAACTCCACCGGGGAAGGTGCCAGAAACGAGTTCTGTTGGTAGTTTTTACACTACCCCGGTAGGCAGCTGAAAGGCACCACAAAACTTGTTCTACCTGCTTTCTGGGCTGAGATGGGGAATCACTGAATTTTGGACTCGGCTGGTGACAAAATGTTCCAAACACACCCCATGCACAACTCCACCGGGGAAGGTGCCAGAATCGAGTTCCGTTGGTAGTTTTTACACTACCCGGGTAGGCAAGAGAAAGGCACCACAAAACTTGTTCTACCTGCTTTCTGGGCTGAGATGGGGAATCGCTGAATTTTGGACTCGGCTGCTGACAAAATGTTCCAAACACACCCCATGCACACCTCCACCGGGGAAGGTGCCAGAAACGAGTTCTGTTGGTAGTTTTTACACTACCCCGGTAGGCAGCTGAAAGGCACCACAAAACTTGTTCTACCTGCTTTCTGGGCTGAGATGGGGAATCGCTGAATTTTGGAGTCGGCTGGTGACAAAATGTTCCAAACACACCCCATGCACAACTCCACCGGGGAAGGTGCCAGAAACGAGTTCTGTTGGTAGTTTTTACACTACCCCGGTAGGCAGCTGAAAGGCACCACAAAACTTGTTCTACCTGCTTTCTGGGCTGAGATGGGGAATCGCTGAATTTTGGACTCGGCTGGTGACAAAATGTTCCAAACACACCCCATGCACAACTCCACCGGGGAAGGTGCCAGAAACGAGTTCTGTTGGTAGTTTTTACACTACCCCGGTAGGCAGCTGAAAGGCACCACAAAACTTGTTCTACCTGCTTTCTGGGCTGAGATGGGGAATCGCTGAATTTTGGACTCGGCTGGTGACAAAATGTTCCAAACACACCCCATGCACAACTCCACCGGGGAAGGTGCCAGAAACGAGTTCTGTTGGTAGTTTTTACACTACCCCGGTAGGCAGCTGAAAGGCACCACAAAACTTGTTCTACCTGCTTTCTGGGCTGAGATGGGGAATTTACTGAATTTTGGACTCGGCTGGTGACAAAATGTTCCAAACACACCCCATGCACAACTCCACCGGGGAAGGTGCCAGAATCGAGTTCTGTTGGTAGTTTTTACACTACCCCCGGTAGGCAGCTGAAAGGCACCACAAAACTTGTTCTACCTGCTTTCTGGGCTGAGATGGGGAATCGCTGAATTTTGGACTCGGCTGGTGACAAAATGTTCCAAACACACCCCATGCACACCTCCACCGGGGAAGGTGCCAGAAACGAGTTCTGTTGGTAGTTTTTACACTACCCCCGGTAGGCAGCTGAAAGGCACCACAAAACTTGTTCTACCTGCTTTCTGGGCTGAGATGGGGAATCGCTGAATTTTGGACTCGGCTGGTGACAAAATGTTCCAAACACACCCCATGCACACCTCCACCGGGGAAGGTGCCAGAAACGAGTTCTGTTGGTAGTTTTTACACTACCCCGGTAGGCAGCTGAAAGGCACCACAAAACTTGTTCTACCTGCTTTCTGGGCTGAGATGGGGAATCGCTGAATTTTGGACTCGGCTGGTAACAAAATGTTCCAAACACACCCCATGCACAACTCCACCGGGGAAGGTGCCAGAAACGAGTTCTGTTGGTAGTTTTTACACTACCCCGGTAGGCAGCTGAAAGGCACCACAAAACTTGTTCTACCTGCTTTCTGGGCTGAGATGGGGAATCGCTGAATTTTGGACTCGGCTGGTGACAAAATGTTCCAAATACACCCCATGCACAACTCCACCGGGGAAGGTGCCAGAATCGAGTTCCGTTGGTAGTTTTTACACTACCCCGGTAGGCAGCTGAAAGGCACCACAAAACTTGTTCTACCTGCTTTCTGGGCTGAGATGGGGAATCGCTGAATTTTCGACTCGGCTGGTGACAAAATGTTCCAAACACACCCCATGCACAACTCCACCGGGGAAGGTGCCAGAAACGAGTTCTGTTGGTAGTTTTTACACTACCCCGGTAGGCAGCTGAAAGGCACCACAAAACTTGTTCTACCTGCTTTCTGGGCTGAGATGGGGAATCGCTGAATTTTGGACTCGGCTGGTAACAAAATGTTCCAAACACACCCCATGCACAACTCCACCGGGGAAGGTGCCAGAAACGAGTTCTGTTGGTAGTTTTTACACTACCCCGGTAGGCAGCTGAAAGGCACCACAAAACTTGTTCTACCTGCTTTCTGGGCTGAGATGGGGAATCGCTGAATTTTCGACTCGGCTGGTGACAAAATGTTCCAAACACACCCCATGCACACCTCCACCGGGGAAGGTGCCAGAAACGAGTTCTGTTGGTAGTTTTTACACTACCCCGGTAGGCAGCTGAAAGGCACCACAAAACTTGTTCTACCTGCTTTCTGGGCTGAGATGGGGAATCGCTGAATTTTGGACTCGGCTGGTGACAAAATGTTCCAAACACACCCCATGCACAACTCCACCGGGGAAGGTGCCAGAAACGATTTCTGTTGGTAGTTTTTACACTACCCCGGTAGGCAGCTGAAAGGCACCACAAAACTTGTTCTACCTGCTTTCTGGGCTGAGATGGGGAATCGCTGAATTTTGGACTCGGCTGGTGACAAAATATTCCAAACACACCCCATGCACACCTCCACCGGGGAAGGTGCCAGAAACGAGTTCTGTTGGTAGTTTTTACACTACCCCGGTAGGCAGCTGAAAGGCACCACAAAACTTGTTCTACCTGCTTTCTGGGCTGAGATGGGGAATCGCTGAATTTTGGACTCGGCTGGTGACAAAATGTTCCAAACACACCCCATGCACAACTCCACCGGGGAAGGTGCCAGAAAGGAGTTCTGTTGGTAGTTTTTACACTACCCCGGTAGGCAGCTGAAAGGCACCATAAAACCGGTTCTACCTGCTTTCTGGGCTGAGATGGGGAATCGCTGAATTTTGGACTCGGCTGGTGACAAAATGTTCCAAACACACCCCATGCACAACTCCACCGGGGAAGGTGCCAGAAACGAGTTCTGTTGGTAGTTTTTACACTACCCCGGTAGGCAGCTGAAAGGCACCACAAAACTTGTTCTACCTGCTTTCTGGGCTGAGATGGGGAATCGCTGAATTTTGGACTCGGCTGGTGACAAAATGTTCCAAACACACCCCATGCACAACTCCACCGGGGAAGGTGCCAGAAACGAGTTCTGTTGGTAGTTTTTACACTACCCCGGTAGGCAGCTGAAAGGCACCACAAAACTTGTTCTACCTGCTTTCTGGGCTGAGATGGGGAATCGCTGAATTTTGGACTCGGCTGGTGACAAAATGTTCCAAACACACCCCATGCACAACTCCACCGGGGAAGGTGCCAGAAACGAGTTCTGTTGGTAGTTTTTACACTACCCCGGTAGGCAGCTGAAAGACACCATAAAACCGGTTCTACCTGCTTTCTGGGCTGAGATGGGGAATCGCTGAATTTTGGACTCGGCTGGTGACAAAATGTTCCAAACACACCCCATGCACACCTCCACCGGGGAAGGTGCCAGAAACGAGTTCTGTTGGTAGTTTTTACACTACCCCGGTAGGCAGCTGAAAGGCACCACAAAACTTGTTCTACCTGCTTTCTGGGCTGAGATGGGGAATCGCTGAATTTTGGACTCGGCTGCTGACAAAATGTTCCAAACACACCCCATGCACAACTCCACCGGGGAAGGTGCCAGAAAGGAGTTCTGTTGGTAGTTTTTACACTACCCCGGTAGGCAGCTGAAAGGCACCACAAAACTTGTTGTACCTGCTTTCTGGGCTGAGATGGGGAATCGCTGAATTTTGGACTCGGCTGGTGACAAAATGTTCCAAACACACCCCATGCACACCTCCACCGGGGAAGGTGCCAGAAAGGAGTTCTGTTGGTAGTTTTTACACTACCCCGGTAGGCAGCTGAAAGGCACCACAAAACTTGTTGTACCTGCTTTCTGGGCTGAGATGGGGAATCGCTGAATTTTGGACTCGGCTGGTGACAAAATGTTCCAAACACACCCCATGCACACCTCCACCGGGGAAGGTGCCAGAAACGAGTTCTGTTGGTAGTTTTTACACTACCCCGGTAGGCAGCTGAAAGGCACCACAAAACTTGTTCTACCTGCTTTCTGGGCTGAGATGGGGAATCGCTGAATTTTGGACTCGGCTGGTGACAAAATGTTCCAAACACACCCCATGCACACCTCCACCGGGGAAGGTGCCAGAAAGGAGTTCTGTTGGTAGTTTTTACACTACCCCGGTAGGCAGCTGAAAGACACCATAAAACCGGTTCTACCTGCTTTCTGGGCTGAGATGGGGAATCGCTGAATTTTGGACTCGGCTGGTGACAAAATGTTCCAAACACACCCCATGCACACCTCCACCGGGGAAGGTGCCAGAAACGAGTTCTGTTGGTAGTTTTTACACTACCCCGGTAGGCAGCTGAAAGGCACCACAAAACTTGTTCTACCTGCTTTCTGGGCTGAGATGGGGAATCGCTGAATTTTGGACTCGGCTGGTGACAAAATGTTCCAAACACACCCCATGCACACCTCCACCGGGGAAGGTGCCAGAAACGAGTTCTGTTGGTAGTTTTTACACTACCCCGGTAGGCAGCTGAAAGGCACCACAAAACTTGTTGTACCTGCTTTCTGGGCTGAGATGGGGAATCGCTGAATTTTGGACTCGGCTGGTGACAAAATGTTCCAAACACACCCCATGCACAACTCCACCGGGGAAGGTGCCAGAAACGAGTTCTGTTGGTAGTTTTTACACTACCCCGGTAGGCAGCTGAAAGGCACCACAAAACTTGTTCTACCTGCTTTCTGGGCTGAGATGGGGAATCGCTGAATTTTGGACTCGGCTGGTGACAAAATGTTCCAAACACACCCCATGCACACCTCCACCGGGGAAGGTGCCAGAAACGAGTTCTGTTGGTAGTTTTTACACTACCCCGGTAGGCAAGAGAAAGGCACCACAAAACTTGTTCTACCTGCTTTCTGGGCTGAGATGGGGAACGGCTGAATTTTGGACTCGGCTGGTAACAAAATGTTCCAAACACACCCCATGCACAACTCCACCGGGGAAGGTGCCAGAAACGAGTTCTGTTGGTAGTTTTTACACTACCCCGGTAGGCAGCTGAAAGGCACCACAAAACTTGTTCTACCTGCTTTCTGGGCTGAGATGGGGAATCGCTGAATTTTGGACTCGGCTGCTGACAAAATGTTCCAAACACACCCCATGCACACCTCCACCGGGGAAGGTGCCAGAAACGAGTTCTGTTGGTAGTTTTTACACTACCCCGGTAGGCAGCTGAAAGGCACCACAAAACTTGTTCTACCTGCTTTCTGGGCTGAGATGGGGAACAGCTGAATTTTGGACTCGGCTGCTGACAAAATGTTCCAAACACACCCCATGCACAACTCCACCGGGGAAGGTGCCAGAAACGAGTTCTGTTGGTAGTTTTTACACTACCCCGGTAGGCAGCTGAAAGGCACCACAAAACTTGTTCTACCTGCTTTCTGGGCTGAGATGGGGAATCGCTGAATTTTGGACTCGGCTGGTGACAAAATGTTCCAAACACACCCCATGCACAACTCCACCGGGGAAGGTGCCAGAAAGGAGTTCTGTTGGTAGTTTTTACACTACCCCCGGTAGGCAGCTGAAAGGCACCATAAAACCGGTTCTACCTGCTTTCTGGGCTGAGATGGGGAATCGCTGAATTTTGGACTCGGCTGGTGACAAAATGTTCCAAACACACCCCATGCACACCTCCACCGGGGAAGGTGCCAGAAACGAGTTCTGTTGGTAGTTTTTACACTACCCCGGTAGGCAGCTGAAAGGCACCACAAAACTTGTTGTACCTGCTTTCTGGGCTGAGATGGGGAATCGCTGAATTTTGGACTCGGCTGGTGACAAAATGTTCCAAACACACCCCATGCACACCTCCACCGGGGAAGGTGCCAGAAAGGAGTTCTGTTGGTAGTTTTTACACTACCCCGGTAGGCAGCTGAAAGGCACCACAAAACTTGTTCTACCTGCTTTCTGGGCTGAGATGGGGAATCGCTGAATTTTGGACTCGGCTGGTGACAAAATGTTCCAAACACACCCCATGCACACCTCCACCGGGGAAGGTGCCAGAAACGAGTTCTGTTGGTAGTTTTTACACTACCCCGGTAGGCAAGAGAAAGGCACCACAAAACTTGTTCTACCTGCTTTCTGGGCTGAGATGGGGAACGGCTGAATTTTGGACTCGGCTGGTAACAAAATGTTCCAAACACACCCCATGCACAACTCCACCGGGGAAGGTGCCAGAAACGAGTTCTGTTGGTAGTTTTTACACTACCCCGGTAGGCAGCTGAAAGGCACCACAAAACTTGTTCTACCTGCTTTCTGGGCTGAGATGGGGAACGGCTGAATTTTGGACTCGGCTGGTGACAAAATGTTCCAAACACACCCCATGCACACCTCCACCGGGGAAGGTGCCAGAAACGAGTTCTGTTGGTAGTTTTTACACTACCCCGGTAGGCAGCTGAAAGGCACCACAAAACTTGTTCTACCTGCTTTCTGGGCTGAGATGGGGAATCGCTGAATTTTGGACTCGGCTGGTGACAAAATGTTCCAAACACACCCCATGCACAACTCCACCGGGGAAGGTGCCAGAAACGAGTTCTGTTGGTAGTTTTTACACTACCCCGGTAGGCAGCTGAAAGGCACCACAAAACTTGTTCTACCTGCTTTCTGGGCTGAGATGGGGAATCGCTGAATTTTCGACTCGGCTGGTGACAAAATGTTCCAAACACACCCCATGCACAACTCCACCGGGGAAGGTGCCAGAAAGGAGTTCTGTTGGTAGTTTTTACACTACCCCGGTAGGCAGCTGAAAGGCACCACAAAACTTGTTCTACCTGCTTTCTGGGCTGAGATGGGGAATCGCTGAATTTTGGACTCGGCTGGTGACAAAATGTTCCAAACACACCCCATGCACACCTCCACCGGGGAAGGTGCCAGAAACGAGTTCTGTTGGTAGTTTTTACACTACCCCGGTAGGCAAGAGAAAGGCACCACAAAACTTGTTCTACCTGCTTTCTGGGCTGAGATGGGGAATCGCTGAATTTTGGACTCGGCTGGTGACAAAATGTTCCAAACACACCCCATGCACAACTCCACCGGGGAAGGTGCCAGAAACGAGTTCTGTTGGTAGTTTTTACACTACCCCGGTAGGCAGCTGAAAGGCACCACAAAACTTGTTCTACCTGCTTTCTGGGCTGAGATGGGGAATCGCTGAATTTTGGACTCGGCTGGTGACAAAATGTTCCAAACACACCCCATGCACAACTCCACCGGGGAAGGTGCCAGAAACGAGTTCTGTTGGTAGTTTTTACACTACCCCGGTAGGCAGCTGAAAGGCACCATAAAACCGGTTCTACCTGCTTTCTGGGCTGAGATGGGGAATCGCTGAATTTTGGACTCGGCTGCTGACAAAATGTTCCAAACACACCCCATGCACACCTCCACCGGGGAAGGTGCCAGAAACGAGTTCTGTTGGTAGTTTTTACACTACCCCGGTAGGCAGCTGAAAGGCACCACAAAACTTGTTCTACCTGCTTTCTGGGCTGAGATGGGGAACGGCTGAATTTTGGACTCGGCTGGTAACAAAATGTTCCAAACACACCCCATGCACAACTCCACCGGGGAAGGTGCCAGAAACGAGTTCTGTTGGTAGTTTTTACACTACCCCGGTAGGCAGCTGAAAGGCACCACAAAACTTGTTCTACCTGCTTTCTGGGCTGAGATGGGGAATCGCTGAATTTTGGACTCGGCTGGTGACAAAATGTTCCAAACACACCCCATGCACAACTCCACCGGGGAAGGTGCCAGAAAGGAGTTCTGTTGGTAGTTTTTACACTACCCCGGTAGGCAGCTGAAAGGCACCACAAAACTTGTTCTACCTGCTTTCTGGGCTGAGATGGGGAATCGCTGAATTTTGGACTCGGCTGGTGACAAAATGTTCCAAACACACCCCATGCACAACTCCACCGGGGAAGGTGCCAGAAACGAGTTCTGTTGGTAGTTTTTACACTACCCCGGTAGGCAGCTGAAAGGCACCACAAAACTTGTTCTACCTGCTTTCTGGGCTGAGATGGGGAATCGCTGAATTTTGGACTCGGCTGGTGACAAAATGTTCCAAACACACCCCATGCACAACTCCACCGGGGAAGGTGCCAGAAACGAGTTCTGTTGGTAGTTTTTACACTACCCCCGGTAGGCAGCTGAAAGGCACCACAAAACTTGTTCTACCTGCTTTCTGGGCTGAGATGGGGAATCGCTGAATTTTGGACTCGGCTGGTGACAAAATGTTCCAAACACACCCCATGCACAACTCCACCGGGGAAGGTGCCAGAAACGAGTTCTGTTGGTAGTTTTTACACTACCCCGGTAGGCAGCTGAAAGGCACCACAAAACTTGTTCTACCTGCTTTCTGGGCTGAGATGGGGAATCGCTGAATTTTGGACTCGGCTGCTGACAAAATGTTCCAAACACACCCCATGCACAACTCCACCGGGGAAGGTGCCAGAAACGAGTTCTGTTGGTAGTTTTTACACTACCCCGGTAGGCAGCTGAAAGGCACCACAAAAGTTGTTCTACCTCCTTTCTGGGCTGAGATGGGGAATCGCTGAATTTTGGACTCGGCTGCTGACAAAATGTTCCAAACACACCCCATGCACACCTCCACCGGGGAAGGTGCCAGAAACGAGTTCTGTTGGTAGTTTTTACACTACCCCGGTAGGCAGCTGAAAGGCACCACAAAACTTGTTCTACCTGCTTTCTGGGCTGAGATGGGGAATCGCTGAATTTTGGACTCGGCTGCTGACAAAATGTTCCAAACACACCCCATGCACACCTCCACCGGGGAAGGTGCCAGAAAGGAGTTCTGTTGGTAGTTTTTACACTACCCCGGTAGGCAGCTGAAAGGCACCACAAAACTTGTTCTACCTGCTTTCTGGGCTGAGATGGGGAATCGCTGAATTTTGGACTCGGCTGCTGACAAAATGTTCCAAACACACCCCATGCACAACTCCACCGGGGAAGGTGCCAGAAACGAGTTCTGTTGGTAGTTTTTACACTACCCCGGTAGGCAGCTGAAAGGCACCACAAAACTTGTTCTACCTGCTTTCTGGGCTGAGATGGGGAATCGCTGAATTTTGGACTCGGCTGGTGACAAAATGTTCCAAACACACCCCATGCACACCTCCACCGGGGAAGGTGCCAGAAACGAGTTCTGTTGGTAGTTTTTACACTACCCCCGGTAGGCAGCTGAAAGGCACCACAAAACTTGTTGTACCTGCTTTCTGGGCTGAGATGGGGAATCGCTGAATTTTGGACTCGGCTGGTGACAAAATGTTCCAAACACACCCCATGCACAACTCCACCGGGGAAGGTGCCAGAAACGAGTTCTGTTGGTAGTTTTTACACTACCCCGGTAGGCAGCTGAAAGGCACCACAAAACTTGTTCTACCTGCTTTCTGGGCTGAGATGGGGAATCGCTGAATTTTGGACTCGGCTGGTGACAAAATGTTCCAAACACACCCCATGCACACCTCCACCGGGGAAGGTGCCAGAAACGAGTTCTGTTGGTAGTTTTTACACTACCCCGGTAGGCAGCTGAAAGGCACCACAAAACTTGTTCTACCTGCTTTCTGGGCTGAGATGGGGAATCGCTGAATTTTGGACTCGGCTGGTGACAAAATGTTCCAAACACACCCCATGCACACCTCCACCGGGGAAGGTGCCAGAAAGGAGTTCTGTTGGTAGTTTTTACACTACCCCGGTAGGCAGCTGAAAGGCACCATAAAACCGGTTCTACCTGCTTTCTGGGCTGAGATGGGGAATCGCTGAATTTTGGACTCGGCTGGTGACAAAATGTTCCAAACACACCCCATGCACACCTCCACCGGGGAAGGTGCCAGAAACGAGTTCTGTTGGTAGTTTTTACACTACCCCGGTAGGCAGCTGAAAGGCACCACAAAACTTGTTCTACCTGCTTTCTGGGCTGAGATGGGGAATCGCTGAATTTTGGACTCGGCTGCTGACAAAATGTTCCAAACACACCCCATGCACACCTCCACCGGGGAAGGTGCCAGAAAGGAGTTCTGTTGGTAGTTTTTACACTACCCCGGTAGGCAGCTGAAAGGCACCACAAAACTTGTTCTACCTGCTTTTTGGGCTGAGATGGGGAATCGCTGAATTTTGGACTCGGCTGGTGACAAAATGTTCCAAACACACCCCATGCACACCTCCACCGGGGAAGGTGCCAGAAACGATTTCTGTTGGTAGTTTTTACACTACCCCGGTAGGCAGCTGAAAGGCACCACAAAACTTGTTCTACCTGCTTTCTGGGCTGAGATGGGGAATCGCTGAATTTTGGACTCGGCTGCTGACAAAATGTTCCAAACACACCCCATGCACACCTCCACCGGGGAAGGTGCCAGAAACGAGTTCTGTTGGTAGTTTTTACACTACCCCGGTAGGCAGCTGAAAGGCACCACAAAACTTGTTCTACCTGCTTTCTGGGCTGAGATGGGGAACGGCTGAATTTTGGACTCGGCTGGTAACAAAATGTTCCAAACACACCCCATGCACAACTCCACCGGGGAAGGTGCCAGAAACGAGTTCTGTTGGTACTTTTTACACTACCCCGGTAGGCAGCTGAAAGGCACCACAAAACTTGTTCTACCTGCTTTCTGGGCTGAGATGGGGAATCGCTGAATTTTGGACTCGGCTGGTGACAAAATGTTCCAAACACACCCCATGCACAACTCCACCGGGGAAGGTGCCAGAAACGAGTTCTGTTGGTAGTTTTTACACTACCCCGGTAGGCAGCTGAAAGGCACCACAAAACTTGTTCTACCTGCTTTCTGGGCTGAGATGGGGAATCGCTGAATTTTGGACTCGGCTGGTGACAAAATGTTCCAAACACACCCCATGCACAACTCCACCGGGGAAGGTGCCAGAAACGAGTTCTGTTGGTAGTTTTTACACTACCCCGGTAGGCAGCTGAAAGGCACCACAAAACTTGTTCTACCTGCTTTCTGGGCTGAGATGGGGAATCGCTGAATTTTGGACTCGGCTGGTGACAAAATGTTCCAAACACACCCCATGCACACCTCCACCGGGGAAGGTGCCAGAAACGAGTTCTGTTGGTAGTTTTTACACTACCCCGGTAGGCAGCTGAAAGGCACCACAAAACTTGTTCTACCTGCTTTCTGGGCTGAGATGGGGAATCGCTGAATTTTGGACTCGGCTGCTGACAAAATGTTCCAAACACACCCCATGCACAACTCCACCGGGGAAGGTGCCAGAAAGGAGTTCTGTTGGTAGTTTTTACACTACCCCGGTAGGCAGCTGAAAGGCACCACAAAACTTGTTCTACCTGCTTTCTGGGCTGAGATGGGGAATCGCTGAATTTTGGACTCGGCTGCTGACAAAATGTTCCAAACACACCCCATGCACACCTCCACCGGGGAAGGTGCCAGAAACGAGTTCTGTTGGTAGTTTTTACACTACCCCGGTAGGCAGCTGAAAGGCACCACAAAACTTGTTCTACCTGCTTTCTGGGCTGAGATGGGGAATCGCTGAATTTTGGACTCGGCTGGTGACAAAATGTTCCAAACACACCCCATGCACACCTCCACCGGGGAAGGTGCCAGAAACGAGTTCTGTTGGTAGTTTTTACACTACCCCGGTAGGCAGCTGAAAGGCACCATAAAACCGGTTCTACCTGCTTTCTGGGCTGAGATGGGGAATCGCTGAATTTTGGACTCGGCTGGTGACAAAATGTTCCAAACACACCCCATGCACACCTCCACCGGGGAAGGTGCCAGAAACGAGTTCTGTTGGTAGTTTTTACACTACCCCGGTAGGCAGCTGAAAGGCACCACAAAACTTGTTCTACCTGCTTTCTGGGCTGAGATGGGGAATCGCTGAATTTTGGACTCGGCTGCTGACAAAATGTTCCAAACACACCCCATGCACACCTCCACCGGGGAAGGTGCCAGAAAGGAGTTCTGTTGGTAGTTTTTACACTACCCCGGTAGGCAGCTGAAAGGCACCACAAAACTTGTTCTACCTGCTTTCTGGGCTGAGATGGGGAATCGCTGAATTTTGGACTCGGCTGGTGACAAAATGTTCCAAACACACCCCATGCACACCTCCACCGGGGAAGGTGCCAGAAAGGAGTTCTGTTGGTAGTTTTTACACTACCCCGGTAGGCAGCTGAAAGGCACCACAAAACTTGTTCTACCTGCTTTCTGGGCTGAGATGGGGAATCGCTGAATTTTGGACTCGGCTGGTAACAAAATGTTCCAAACACACCCCATGCACAACTCCACCGGGGAAGGTGCCAGAAACGAGTTCTGTTGGTAGTTTTTACACTACCCCGGTAGGCAGCTGAAAGGCACCACAAAACTTGTTCTACCTGCTTTCTGGGCTGAGATGGGGAATCGCTGAATTTTGGACTCGGCTGGTGACAAAATGTTCCAAACACACCCCATGCACAACTCCACCGGGGAAGGTGCCAGAAACGAGTTCTGTTGGTAGTTTTTACACTACCCCGGTAGGCAGCTGAAAGGCACCACAAAACTTGTTCTACCTGCTTTCTGGGCTGAGATGGGGAATCGCTGAATTTTGGACTCGGCTGGTGACAAAATGTTCCAAACACACCCCATGCACACCTCCACCGGGGAAGGTGCCAGAAAGGAGTTCTGTTGGTAGTTTTTACACTACCCCGGTAGGCAGCTGAAAGGCACCATAAAACCGGTTCTACCTGCTTTCTGGGCTGAGATGGGGAATCGCTGAATTTTGGACTCGGCTGGTGACAAAATGTTCCAAACACACCCCATGCACACCTCCACCGGGGAAGGTGCCAGAAACGATTACTGTTGGTAGTTTTTACACTACCCCGGTAGGCAGCTGAAAGGCACCACAAAACTTGTTCTACCTGCTTTCTGGGCTGAGATGGGGAATCGCTGAATTTTGGAGTCGGCTGGTGACAAAATGTTCCAAACACACCCCATGCACAACTCCACCGGGGAAGGTGCCAGAAAGGAGTTCTGTTGGTAGTTTTTACACTACCCCGGTAGGCAGCTGAAAGGCACCACAAAACTTGTTCTACCTGCTTTCTGGGCTGAGATGGGGAATCGCTGAATTTTGGACTCGGCTGGTGACAAAATGTTCCAAACACACCCCATGCACACCTCCACCGGGGAAGGTGCCAGAAAGGAGTTCTGTTGGTAGTTTTTACACTACCCCGGTAGGCAGCTGAAAGGCACCACAAAACTTGTTCTACCTGCTTTCTGGGCTGAGATGGGGAATCGCTGAATTTTGGACTCGGCTGGTGACAAAATGTTCCAAACACACCCCATGCACACCTCCACCGGGGAAGGTGCCAGAAACGAGTTCTGTTGGTAGTTTTTACACTACCCCGGTAGGCAAGAGAAAGGCACCACAAAACTTGTTCTACCTGCTTTCTGGGCTGAGATGGGGAACGGCTGAATTTTGGACTCGGCTGGTAACAAAATGTTCCAAACACACCCCATGCACAACTCCACCGGGGAAGGTGCCAGAAACGAGTTCTGTTGGTAGTTTTTACACTACCCCGGTAGGCAGCTGAAAGGCACCACAAAACTTGTTCTACCTGCTTTCTGGGCTGAGATGGGGAATCGCTGAATTTTGGACTCGGCTGGTGACAAAATGTTCCAAACACACCCCATGCACAACTCCACCGGGGAAGGTGCCAGAAAGGAGTTCTGTTGGTAGTTTTTACACTACCCCGGTAGGCAGCTGAAAGGCACCACAAAACTTGTTCTACCTGCTTTCTGGGCTGAGATGGGGAATCGCTGAATTTTGGACTCGGCTGCTGACAAAATGTTCCAAACACACCCCATGCACACCTCCACCGGGGAAGGTGCCAGAAAGGAGTTCTGTTGGTAGTTTTTACACTACCCCGGTAGGCAGCTGAAAGGCACCACAAAACTTGTTCTACCTGCTTTCTGGGCTGAGATGGGGAATCGCTGAATTTTGGACTCGGCTGGTGACAAAATGTTCCAAACACACCCCATGCACACCTCCACCGGGGAAGGTGCCAGAAAGGAGTTCTGTTGGTAGTTTTTACACTACCCCGGTAGGCAGCTGAAAGGCACCACAAAACTTGTTCTACCTGCTTTCTGGGCTGAGATGGGGAATCGCTGAATTTTGGACTCGGCTGGTGACAAAATGTTCCAAACAAAACCCTATGCACACCTCCACCGGGGAAGGTGCCAGAAACGAGTTCTGTTGGTAGTTTTTACACTACCCCGGTAGGCAAGAGAAAGGCACCACAAAACTTGTTCTACCTGCTTTCTGGGCTGAGATGGGGAACGGCTGAATTTTGGACTCGGCTGGTAACAAAATGTTCCAAACACACCCCATGCACAACTCCACCGGGGAAGGTGCCAGAAACGAGTTCTGTTGGTAGTTTTTACACTACCCCCGGTAGGCAGCTGAAAGGCACCACAAAACTTGTTCTACCTGCTTTCTGGGCTGAGATGGGGAATCGCTGAATTTTGGACTCGGCTGGTGACAAAATGTTCCAAACACACCCCATGCACAACTCCACCGGGGAAGGTGCCAGAAACGAGTTCCGTTGGTAGTTTTTACACTACCCCGGTAGGCAGCTGAAAGGCACCAGAAAACTTGTTCTACCTGCTTTCTGGGCTGAGATGGGGAATCGCTGAATTTTGGACTCGGCTGGTGACAAAATGTTCCAAACACACCCCATGCACACCTCCACCGGGGAAGGTGCCAGAAAGGAGTTCTGTTGGTAGTTTTTACACTACCCCGGTAGGCAGCTGAAAGGCACCATAAAACCGGTTCTACCTGCTTTCTGGGCTGAGATGGGGAATCGCTGAATTTTGGACTCGGCTGGTGACAAAATGTTCCAAACACACCCCATGCACACCTCCACCGGGGAAGGTGCCAGAAACGATTACTGTTGGTAGTTTTTACACTACCCCGGTAGGCAGCTGAAAGGCACCACAAAACTTGTTCTACCTGCTTTCTGGGCTGAGATGGGGAATCGCTGAATTTTGGAGTCGGCTGGTGACAAAATGTTCCAAACACACCCCATGCACAACTCCACCGGGGAAGGTGCCAGAAAGGAGTTCTGTTGGTAGTTTTTACACTACCCCGGTAGGCAGCTGAAAGGCACCACAAAAGTTGTTCTACCTGCTTTCTGGGCTGAGATGGGGAATCGCTGAATTTTGGACTCGGCTGGTGACAAAATGTTCCAAACACACCCCATGCACAACTCCACCGGGGAAGGTGCCAGAAACGAGTTCTGTTGGTAGTTTTTACACTACCCCGGTAGGCAGCTGAAAGGCACCACAAAACTTGTTCTACCTGATTTCTGGGCTGAGATGGGGAATCGCTGAATTTTGGACTCGGCTGGTGACAAAATGTTCCAAACACACCCCATGCACAACTCCACCGGGGAAGGTGCCAGAAACGAGTTCTGTTGGTAGTTTTTACACTACCCCGGTAGGCAGCTGAAAGGCACCACAAAACTTGTTGTACCTGCTTTCTGGGCTGAGATGGGGAATCGCTGAATTTTGGACTCGGCTGGTGACAAAATGTTCCAAACACACCCCATGCACAACTCCACCGGGGAAGGTGCCAGAAACGAGTTCTGTTGGTAGTTTTTACACTACCCCGGTAGGCAGCTGAATGGCACCACAAAACTTGTTCTACCTGCTTTCTGGGCTGAGATGGGGAATCGCTGAATTTTGGACTCGGCTGCTGACAAAATGTTCCAAACACACCCCATGCACACCTCCACCGGGGAAGGTGCCAGAAACGAGTTCTGTTGGTAGTTTTTACACTACCCCGGTAGGCAGCTGAAAGGCACCACAAAACTTGTTCTACCTGCTTTCTGGGCTGAGATGGGGAATCGCTGAATTTTGGACTCGGCTGGTGACAAAATGTTCCAAACACACCCCATGCACACCTCCACCGGGGAAGGTGCCAGAAAGGAGTTCTGTTGGTAGTTTTTACACTACCCCGGTAGGCAGCTGAAAGGCACCATAAAACCGGTTCTACCTGCTTTCTGGGCTGAGATGGGGAATCGCTGAATTTTGGACTCGGCTGGTGACAAAATGTTCCAAACACACCCCATGCACACCTCCACCGGGGAAGGTGCCAGAAACGAGTTCTGTTGGTAGTTTTTACACTACCCCGGTAGGCAGCTGAAAGGCACCACAAAACTTGTTCTACCTGCTTTCTGGGCTGAGATGGGGAATCGCTGAATTTTGGACTCGGCTGCTGACAAAATGTTCCAAACACACTCCATGCACACCTCCACCGGGGAAGGTGCCAGAAAGGAGTTCTGTTGGTAGTTTTTACACTACCCCGGTAGGCAGCTGAAAGGCACCACAAAACTTGTTCTACCTGCTTTCTGGGCTGAGATGGGGAATCGCTGAATTTTGGACTCGGCTGGTGACAAAATGTTCCAAACACACCCCATGCACACCTCCACCGGGGAAGGTGCCAGAAAGGAGTTCTGTTGGTAGTTCTTACACTACCCCGGTAGGCAGCTGAAAGGCACCACAAAACTTGTTCTACCTGCTTTCTGGGCTGAGATGGGGAATCGCTGAATTTTGGACTCGGCTGGTGACAAAATGTTCCAAACACACCCCATGCACACCTCCACCGGGGAAGGTGCCAGAAACGAGTTCTGTTGGTAGTTTTTACACTACCCCGGTAGGCAAGAGAAAGGCACCACAAAACTTGTTCTACCTGCTTTCTGGGCTGAGATGGGGAACGGCTGAATTTTGGACTCGGCTGGTAACAAAATGTTCCAAACACACCCCATGCACAACTCCACCGGGGAAGGTGCCAGAAACGAGTTCTGTTGGTAGTTTTTACACTACCCCGGTAGGCAGCTGAAAGGCACCACAAAACTTGTTCTACCTGCTTTCTGGGCTGAGATGGGGAATCGCTGAATTTTGGACTCGGCTGGTGACAAAATGTTCCAAACACACCCCATGCACAACTCCACCGGGGAAGGTGCCAGAAACGAGTTCTGTTGGTAGTTTTTACACTACCCCGGTAGGCAGCTGAAAGGCACCACAAAACTTGTTCTACCTGCTTTCTGGGCTGAGATGGGGAATCGCTGAATTTTGGACTCGGCTGGTGACAAAATGTTCCAAACACACCCCATGCACAACTCCACCGGGGAAGGTGCCAGAAACGAGTTCTGTTGGTAGTTTTTACACTACCCCGGTAGGCAGCTGAAAGGCACCACAAAACTTGTTCTACCTGCTTTCTGGGCTGAGATGGGGAATCGCTGAATTTTGGACTCGGCTGCTGACAAAATGTTCCAAACACACCCCATGCACACCTGAACCGGGGAAGGTGCCAGAAACGAGTTCTGTTGGTAGTTTTTACACTACCCCGGTAGGCAGCTGAAAGGCACCACAAAACTTGTTCTACCTGATTTCTGGGCTGAGATGGGGAATCGCTGAATTTTGGACTCGGCTGGTGACAAAATGTTCCAAACACACCCCATGCACAACTCCACCGGGGAAGGTGCCAGAAACGAGTTCTGTTGGTAGTTTTTACACTACCCCGGTAGGCAGCTGAAAGGCACCACAAAACTTGTTCTACCTGCTTTCTGGGCTGAGATGGGGAATCGCTGAATTTTGGACTCGGCTGGTGACAAAATGTTCCAAACACACCCCATGCACAACTCCACCGGGGAAGGTGCCAGAAACGAGTTCTGTTGGTAGTTTTTACACTACCCCGGTAGGCAGCTGAAAGGCACCACAAAACTTGTTCTACCTGCTTTCTGGGCTGAGATGGGGAACAGCTGAGTTTTGGACTCGGCTGGTGACAAAATGTTCCAAACACACCCCATGCACACCTCCACCGGGGAAGGTGCCAGAAAGGAGTTCTGTTGGTAGTTTTTACACTACCCCGGTAGGCAGCTGAAAGGCACCACAAAACTTGTTGTACCTGCTTTCTGGGCTGAGATGGGGAATCGCTGAATTTTGGACTCGGCTGGTGACAAAATGTTCCAAACACACCCCATGCACAACTCCACCGGGGAAGGTGCCAGACGGGAGTTCTCCTGGTAGTTTTTACATTGCTCCGGTAGGCATCTGAAAGACACAACAAAAGTTGTTCTACCTGCTTTCTGGGCTGAGATGGGGAACAGCTGAGTTTTGGACTCGGCTGGTGACAAAATGTTCCAAACACACCCCATGCACACCTCCACCGGGGAAGGTGCCAGAAAGGAGTTCTGTTGGTAGTTTTTACACTACCCCGGTAGGCAGCTGAAAGGCACCACAAAACTTGTTCTACCTGCTTTCTGGGCTGAGATGGGGAATCGCTGAATTTTGGACTCGGCTGGTGACAAAATGTTCCAAACACACCCCATGCACAACTCCACCGGGGAAGGTGCCAGAAACGAGTTCTGTTGGTAGTTTTTACACTACCCCGGTAGGCAGCTGAAAGGCACCACAAAACTTGTTCTACCTGCTTTCTGGGCTGAGATGGGGAATCGCTGAATTTTGGACTCGGCTGGTGACAAAATGTTCCAAACACACCCCATGCACAACTCCACCGGGGAAGGTGCCAGAAAGGAGTTCTGTTGGTAGTTTTTACACTACCCCGGTAGGCAGCTGAAAGGCACCACAAAACTTGTTGTACCTGCTTTCTGGGCTGAGATGGGGAATCGCTGAATTTTGGACTCGGCTGGTGACAAAATGTTCCAAACACACCCCATGCACACCTCCACCGGGGAAGGTGCCAGAAACGAGTTCTGTTGGTAGTTTTTACACTACCCCGGTAGGCAAGAGAAAGGCACCACAAAACTTGTTCTACCTGCTTTCTGGGCTGAGATGGGGAAAGGCTGAATTTTGGACTCGGCTGGTAACAAAATGTTCCAAACACACCCCATGCACAACTCCACCGGGGAAGGTGCCAGAAACGAGTTCTGTTGGTAGTTTTTACACTACCCCGGTAGGCAGCTGAAAGGCACCACAAAACTTGTTCTACCTGCTTTCTGGCTGAGATGGGGAACGGCTGAATTTTGGACTCGGCTGGTAACAAAATGTTCCAAACACACCCCATGCACAACTCCACCGGGGAAGGTGCCAGAAAGGAGTTCTGTTGGTAGTTTTTACACTACCCCCGGTAGGCAGCTGAAAGGCACCACAAAACTTGTTCTACCTGCTTTCTGGGCTGAGATGGGGAATCGCTGAATTTTGGACTCGGCTGGTAACAAAATGTTCCAAACACACCCCATGCACAACTCCACCGGGGAAGGTGCCAGAAACGAGTTCCGTTGGTAGTTTTTACACTACCCCGGTAGGCAGCTGAAAGGCACCACAAAACTTGTTCTAACCTGCTTTCTGGGCTGAGATGGGGAATCGCTGAATTTTGGACTCGGCTGCTGACAAAATGTTCCAAACACACCCCATGCACACCTCCACCGGGGAAGGTGCCAGAAACGAGTTCTGTTGGTAGTTTTTACACTACCCCAGTAGGCAGCTGAAAGGCACCATAAAACCGGTTCTACCTGCTTTCTGGGCTGAGATGGGGAATCGCTGAATTTTGGACTCGGCTGGTGACAAAATGTTCCAAACACACCCCATGCACACCTCCACCGGGGAAGGTGCCAGAAACGATTTCTGTTGGTAGTTTTTACACTACCCCCGGTAGGCAGCTGAAAGGCACCACAAAACTTGTTCTACCTGCTTTCTGGGCTGAGATGGGGAATCGCTGAATTTTGGAGTCGGCTGGTGACAAAATGTTCCAAACACACCCCATGCACAACTCCACCGGGGAAGGTGCCAGAAAGGAGTTCTGTTGGTAGTTTTTACACTACCCCGGTAGGCAGCTGAAAGGCACCACAAAACTTGTTCTACCTGCTTTCTGGGCTGAGATGGGGAATCGCTGAATTTTGGACTCGGCTGCTGACAAAATGTTCCAAACACACCCCATGCACACCTCCACCGGGGAAGGTGCCAGAAACGAGTTCTGTTGGTAGTTTTTACACTACCCCGGTAGGCAGCTGAAAGGCACCACAAAACTTGTTCTACCTGATTTCTGGGCTGAGATGGGGAATCGCTGAATTTTGGACTCGGCTGGTGACAAAATGTTCCAAACACACCCCATGCACAACTCCACCGGGGAAGGTGCCAGAAACGAGTTCCGTTGGTAGTTTTTACACTACCCCGGTAGGCAAGAGAAAGGCACCACAAAACTTGTTCTACCTGCTTTCTGGGCTGAGATGGGGAATCGCTGAATTTTGGACTCGGCTGGTGACAAAATGTTCCAAACACACCCCATGCACAACTCCACCGGGGAAGGTGCCAGAAACGAGTTCTGTTGGTAGTTTTTACACTACCCCGGTAGGCAGCTGAAAGGCACCACAAAACTTGTTCTACCTGCTTTCTGGGCTGAGATGGGGAATCGCTGAATTTTGGACTCGGCTGGTGACAAAATGTTCCAAACACACCCCATGCACAACTCCACCGGGGAAGGTGCCAGAAACGAGTTCTGTTGGTAGTTTTTACACTACCCCGGTAGGCAGCTGAAAGGCACCACAAAACTTGTTCTACCTGCTTTCTGGGCTGAGATGGGGAATCGCTGAATTTTGGACTCGGCTGGTGACAAAATGTTCCAAACACACCCCATGCACAACTCCACCGGGGAAGGTGCCAGAATCGAGTTCTGTTGGTAGTTTTTACACTACCCCGGTAGGCACCTGAAAGGCACCACAAAACTTGTTCTACCTGCTTTCTGGGCTGAGATGGGGAATCGCTGAATTTTGGACTCGGCTGGTGACAAAATGTTCCAAACACACCCCATGCACACCTCCACCGGGGAAGGTGCCAGAAACGAGTTCCGTTGGTAGTTTTTACACTACCCCGGTAGGCAGCTGAAAGGCACCACAAAACTTGTTCTACCTGCTTTCTGGGCTGAGATGGGGAATCGCTGAATTTTGGACTCGGCTGGTGACAAAATGTTCCAAACACACCCCATGCACACCTCCACCGGGGAAGGTGCCAGAAAGGAGTTCTGTTGGTAGTTTTTACACTACCCCGGTAGGCAGCTGAAAGGCACCATAAAACCGGTTCTACCTGCTTTCTGGGCTGAGATGGGGAATCGCTGAATTTTGGACTCGGCTGGTGACAAAATGTTCCAAACACACCCCATGCACACCTCCACCGGGGAAGGTGCCAGAAACGATTACTGTTGGTAGTTTTTACACTACCCCGGTAGGCAGCTGAAAGGCACCACAAAACTTGTTGTACCTGCTTTCTGGGCTGAGATGGGGAATCGCTGAATTTTGGACTCGGCTGGTGACAAAATGTTCCAAACACACCCCATGCACAACTCCACCGGGGAAGGTGCCAGAAACGAGTTCCGTTGGTAGTTTTTACACTACCCCGGTAGGCAGCTGAAAGGCACCACAAAACTTGTTCTACCTGCTTTCTGGGCTGAGATGGGGAATCGCTGAATTTTGGACTCGGCTGGTGACAAAATGTTCCAAACACACCCCATGCACACCTCCACCGGGGAAGGTGCCAGAAAGGAGTTCTGTTGGTAGTTTTTACACTACCCCGGTAGGCAGCTGAAAGGCACCATAAAACCGGTTCTACCTGCTTTCTGGGCTGAGATGGGGAATCGCTGAATTTTGGACTCGGCTGGTGACAAAATGTTCCAAACACACCCCATGCACACCTCCACCGGGGAAGGTGCCAGAAACGATTACTGTTGGTAGTTTTTACACTACCCCGGTAGGCAGCTGAAAGGCACCACAAAACTTGTTCTACCTGCTTTCTGGGCTGAGATGGGGAATCGCTGAATTTTGGACTCGGCTGGTGACAAAATGTTCCAAACACACCCCATGCACAACTCCACCGGGGAAGGTGCCAGAAACGAGTTCTGTTGGTAGTTTTTACACTACCCCGGTAGGCAGCTGAAAGGCACCACAAAAGTTGTTCTACCTGCTTTCTGGGCTGAGATGGGGAATCGCTGAATTTTGGACTCGGCTGGTGACAAAATGTTCCAAACACACCCCATGCACACCTCCACCGGGGAAGGTGCCAGAAACGATTTCTGTTGGTAGTTTTTACACTACCCCGGTAGGCAGCTGAAAGGCACCACAAAACTTGTTCTACCTGATTTCTGGGCTGAGATGGGGAATCGCTGAATTTTGGACTCGGCTGGTGACAAAATGTTCCAAACACACCCCATGCACAACTCCACCGGGGAAGGTGCCAGAAACGAGTTCTGTTGGTAGTTTTTACACTACCCCGGTAGGCAGCTGAAAGGCACCACAAAACTTGTTCTACCTGCTTTCTGGGCTGAGATGGGGAATCGCTGAATTTTGGACTCGGCTGGTGACAAAATGTTCCAAACACACCCCATGCACAACTCCACCGGGGAAGGTGCCAGAAACGAGTTCTGTTGGTAGTTTTTACACTACCCCGGTAGGCAGCTGAAAGGCACCACAAAACTTGTTCTACCTGCTTTCTGGGCTGAGATGGGGAACAGCTGAGTTTTGGACTCGGCTGGTGACAAAATGTTCCAAACACACCCCATGCACACCTCCACCGGGGAAGGTGCCAGAAAGGAGTTCTGTTGGTAGTTTTTACACTACCCCGGTAGGCAGCTGAAAGGCACCACAAAACTTGTTGTACCTGCTTTCTGGGCTGAGATGGGGAATCGCTGAATTTTGGACTCGGCTGCTGACAAAATGTTCCAAACACACCCCATGCACAACTCCACCGGGGAAGGTGCCAGAAAGGAGTTCTGTTGGTAGTTTTTACACTACCCCGGTAGGCAGCTGAAAGGCACCACAAAACTTGTTCTACCTGCTTTCTGGGCTGAGATGGGGAATCGCTGAATTTTGGACTCGGCTGGTGACAAAATGTTCCAAACACACCCCATGCACACCTCCACCGGGGAAGGTGCCAGAAACGAGTTCTGTTGGTAGTTTTTACACTACCCCGGTAGGCAGCTGAAAGGCACCACAAAACTTGTTCTACCTGCTTTCTGGGCTGAGATGGGGAATCGCTGAATTTTGGACTCGGCTGGTGACAAAATGTTCCAAACACACCCCATGCACACCTCCACCGGGGAAGGTGCCAGAAACGAGTTCTGTTGGTAGTTTTTACACTACCCCGGTAGGCAGCTGAAAGGCACCACAAAACTTGTTCTACCTGCTTTCTGGGCTGAGATGGGGAATCGCTGAATTTTGGACTCGGCTGCTGACAAAATGTTCCAAACACACTCCATGCACACCTCCACCGGGGAAGGTGCCAGAAAGGAGTTCTGTTGGTAGTTTTTACACTACCCCGGTAGGCAGCTGAAAGGCACCACAAAACTTGTTCTACCTGCTTTCTGGGCTGAGATGGGGAATCGCTGAATTTTGGACTCGGCTGGTGACAAAATGTTCCAAACACACCCCATGCACACCTCCACCGGGGAAGGTGCCAGAAAGGAGTTCTGTTGGTAGTTCTTACACTACCCCGGTAGGCAGCTGAAAGGCACCACAAAACTTGTTCTACCTGCTTTCTGGGCTGAGATGGGGAATCGCTGAATTTTGGACTCGGCTGCTGACAAAATGTTCCAAACACACCCCATGCACACCTCCACCGGGGAAGGTGCCAGAAACGAGTTCTGTTGGTAGTTTTTACACTACCCCGGTAGGCAGCTGAAAGGCACCACAAAACTTGTTCTACCTGCTTTCTGGGCTGAGATGGGGAACGGCTGAATTTTGGACTCGGCTGGTAACAAAATGTTCCAAACACACCCCATGCACAACTCCACCGGGGAAGGTGCCAGAAACGAGTTCTGTTGGTAGTTTTTACACTACCCCGGTAGGCAGCTGAAAGGCACCACAAAACTTGTTCTACCTGCTTTCTGGGCTGAGATGGGGAATCGCTGAATTTTGGACTCGGCTGGTGACAAAATGTTCCAAACACACCCCATGCACAACTCCACCGGGGAAGGTGCCAGAAACGAGTTCCGTTGGTAGTTTTTACACTACCCCGGTAGGCAGCTGAAAGGCACCACAAAACTTGTTCTACCTGCTTTCTGGGCTGAGATGGGGAATCGCTGAATTTTGGACTCGGCTGGTGACAAAATGTTCCAAACACACCCCATGCACACCTCCACCGGGGAAGGTGCCAGAAACGAGTTCTGTTGGTAGTTTTTACACTACCCCGGTAGGCAAGAGAAAGGCACCACAAAACTTGTTCTACCTGCTTTCTGGGCTGAGATGGGGAATCGCTGAATTTTGGACTCGGCTGGTGACAAAATGTTCCAAACACACCCCATGCACAACTCCACCGGGGAAGGTGCCAGAAACGAGTTCTGTTGGTAGTTTTTACACTACCCCGGTAGACAGCTGAAAGGCACCACAAAACTTGTTCTACCTGCTTTCTGGGCTGAGATGGGGAATCGCTGAATTTTGGACTCGGCTGGTGACAAAATGTTCCAAACACACCCCATGCACAACTCCACCGGGGAAGGTGCCAGAAACGAGTTCTGTTGGTAGTTTTTACACTACCCCGGTAGGCAGCTGAAAGGCACCACAAAACTTGTTCTACCTGCTTTCTGGGCTGAGATGGGGAATCGCTGAATTTTGGACTCGGCTGCTGACAAAATGTTCCAAACACACCCCATGCACACCTCCACCGGGGAAGGTGCCAGAAACGAGTTCTGTTGGTAGTTTTTACACTACCCCGGTAGGCAGCTGAAAGGCACCACAAAACTTGTTCTACCTGATTTCTGGGCTGAGATGGGGAATCGCTGAATTTTGGACTCGGCTGGTGACAAAATGTTCCAAACACACCCCATGCACAACTCCACCGGGGAAGGTGCCAGAAACGAGTTCTGTTGGTAGTTTTTACACTACCCCGGTAGGCAGCTGAAAGGCACCACAAAACTTGTTCTACCTGCTTTCTGGGCTGAGATGGGGAACAGCTGAGTTTTGGACTCGGCTGGTGACAAAATGTTCCAAACACACCCCATGCACACCTCCACCGGGGAAGGTGCCAGAAAGGAGTTCTGTTGGTAGTTTTTACACTACCCCGGTAGGCAGCTGAAAGGCACCACAAAACTTGTTCTACCTGCTTTCTGGGCTGAGATGGGGAATCGCTGAATTTTGGACTCGGCTGGTGACAAAATGTTCCAAACACACCCCATGCACAACTCCACCGGGGAAGGTGCCAGAAACGAGTTCTGTTGGTAGTTTTTACACTACCCCGGTAGGCAGCTGAAAGGCACCACAAAACTTGTTCTACCTGCTTTCTGGGCTGAGATGGGGAATCGCTGAATTTTGGACTCGGCTGGTGACAAAATGTTCCAAACACACCCCATGCACAACTCCACCGGGGAAGGTGCCAGAAAGGAGTTCTGTTGGTAGTTTTTACACTACCCCGGTAGGCAGCTGAAAGGCACCACAAAACTTGTTGTACCTGCTTTCTGGGCTGAGATGGGGAATCGCTGAATTTTGGACTCGGCTGGTGACAAAATGTTCCAAACACACCCCATGCACACCTCCACCGGGGAAGGTGCCAGAAACGAGTTCTGTTGGTAGTTTTTACACTACCCCGGTAGGCAGCTGAAAGGCACCACAAAACTTGTTCTACCTGCTTTCTGGGCTGAGATGGGGAAAGGCTGAATTTTGGACTCGGCTGGTAACAAAATGTTCCAAACACACCCCATGCACAACTCCACCGGGGAAGGTGCCAGAAACGAGTTCTGTTGGTAGTTTTTACACTACCCCGGTAGGCAGCTGAAAGGCACCACAAAACTTGTTCTACCTGCTTTCTGGGCTGAGATGGGGAACGGCTGAATTTTGGACTCGGCTGGTAACAAAATGTTCCAAACACACCCCATGCACAACTCCACCGGGGAAGGTGCCAGAAAGGAGTTCTGTTGGTAGTTTTTACACTACCCCGGTAGGCAGCTGAAAGGCACCACAAAACTTGTTCTACCTGCTTTCTGGGCTGAGATGGGGAATCGCTGAATTTTGGACTCGGCTGGTGACAAAATGTTCCAAACACACCCCATGCACAACTCCACCGGGGAAGGTGCCAGAAACGAGTTCTGTTGGTAGTTTTTACACTACCCCGGTAGGCAGCTGAAAGGCACCACAAAACTTGTTCTACCTGCTTTCTGGGCTGAGATGGGGAATCGCTGAATTTTGGACTCGGCTGCTGACAAAATGTTCCAAACACACCCCATGCACACCTCCACCGGGGAAGGTGCCAGAAACGAGTTCTGTTGGTAGTTTTTACACTACCCCAGTAGGCAGCTGAAAGGCACCATAAAACCGGTTCTACCTGCTTTCTGGGCTGAGATGGGGAATCGCTGAATTTTGGACTCGGCTGGTGACAAAATGTTCCAAACACACCCCATGCACACCTCCACCGGGGAAGGTGCCAGAAACGATTTCTGTTGGTAGTTTTTACACTACCCCGGTAGGCAGCTGAAAGGCACCACAAAACTTGTTCTACCTGCTTTCTGGGCTGAGATGGGGAATCGCTGAATTTTGGAGTCGGCTGGTGACAAAATGTTCCAAACACACCCCATGCACAACTCCACCGGGGAAGGTGCCAGAAAGGAGTTCTGTTGGTAGTTTTTACACTACCCCGGTAGGCAGCTGAAAGGCACCACAAAACTTGTTCTACCTGCTTTCTGGGCTGAGATGGGGAATCGCTGAATTTTGGACTCGGCTGGTGACAAAATGTTCCAAACACACCCCATGCACACCTCCACCGGGGAAGGTGCCAGAAACGAGTTCTGTTGGTAGTTTTTACACTACCCCGGTAGGCAGCTGAAAGGCACCACAAAACTTGTTCTACCTGCTTTCTGGGCTGAGATGGGGAATCGCTGAATTTTGGACTCGGCTGGTGACAAAATGTTCCAAACACACCCCATGCACAACTCCACCGGGGAAGGTGCCAGAAACGAGTTCCGTTGGTAGTTTTTACACTACCCCGGTAGGCAAGAGAAAGGCACCACAAAACTTGTTCTACCTGCTTTCTGGGCTGAGATGGGGAATCGCTGAATTTTGGACTCGGCTGGTGACAAAATGTTCCAAACACACCCCATGCACAACTCCACCGGGGAAGGTGCCAGAAACGATTTCTGTTGGTAGTTTTTACACTACCCCGGTAGGCAGCTGAAAGGCACCACAAAACTTGTTCTACCTGCTTTCTGGGCTGAGATGGGGAACA
Organism: Falco cherrug; assembly: GCF_023634085.1. Lineage (NCBI taxonomy): Eukaryota > Metazoa > Chordata > Aves > Falconiformes > Falconidae > Falco > Falco cherrug. Next base: position 8,298 of record NW_026599394.1, on the reverse strand, counting down.
GCTGAGTTTTGGACTCGGCTGGTGACAAAATGTTCCAAACACACCCCATGCACACCTCCACCGGGGAAGGTGCCAGAAAGGAGTTCTGTTGGTAGTTTTTACACTACCCCGGTAGGCAGCTGAAAGGCACCACAAAACTTGTTCTACCTGCTTTCTGGGCTGAGATGGGGAATCGCTGAATTTTGGACTCGGCTGGTGACAAAATGTTCCAAACACACCCCATGCACAACTCCACCGGGGAAGGTGCCAGAAACGAGTTCTGTTGGTAGTTTTTACACTACCCCGGTAGGCAGCTGAAAGGCACCACAAAACTTGTTCTACCTGCTTTCTGGGCTGAGATGGGGAAATCGCTGAATTTTGGACTCGGCTGGTGACAAAATGTTCCAAACACACCCCATGCACAACTCCACCGGGGAAGGTGCCAGAAAGGAGTTCTGTTGGTAGTTTTTACACTACCCCGGTAGGCAGCTGAAAGGCACCACAAAACTTGTTGTACCTGCTTTCTGGGCTGAGATGGGGAATCGCTGAATTTTGGACTCGGCTGGTGACAAAATGTTCCAAACACACCCCATGCACAACTCCACCGGGGAAGGTGCCAGAAACGAGTTCTGTTGGTAGTTTTTACACTACCCCGGTAGGCAAGAGAAAGGCACCACAAAACTTGTTCTACCTGCTTTCTGGGCTGAGATGGGGAACGGCTGAATTTTGGACTCGGCTGGTAACAAAATGTTCCAAACACACCCCATGCACAACTCCACCGGGAAGGTGCCAGAAACGAGTTCTGTTGGTAGTTTTTACACTACCCCGGTAGGCAGCTGAAAGGCACCACAAAACTTGTTCTACCTGCTTTCTGGGCTGAGATGGGGAATCGCTGAATTTTGGACTCGGCTGGTGACAAAATGTTCCAAACACACCCCATGCACAACTCCACCGGGGAAGGTGCCAGAAACGAGTTCTGTTGGTAGTTTTTACACTACCCCGGTAGGCAGCTGAAAGGCACCACAAAACTTGTTCTACCTGCTTTCTGGGCTGAGATGGGGAATCGCTGAATTTTGGACTCGGCTGCTGACAAAATGTTCCAAACACACCCCATGCACAACTCCACCGGGGAAGGTGCCAGAAACGAGTTCTGTTGGTAGTTTTTACACTACCCCGGTAGGCAGCTGAAAGGCACCATAAAACCGGTTCTACCTGCTTTCTGGGCTGAGATGGGGAATCGCTGAATTTTGGACTCGGCTGCTGACAAAATGTTCCAAACACACCCCATGCACACCTCCACCGGGGAAGGTGCCAGAAACGATTTCTGTTGGTAGTTTTTACACTACCCCGGTAGGCAGCTGAAAGGCACCACAAAACTTGTTCTACCTGCTTTCTGGGCTGAGATGGGGAATCGCTGAATTTTGGACTCGGCTGGTGACAAAATGTTCCAAACACACCCCATGCACAACTCCACCGGGGAAGGTGCCAGAAACGATTTCTGTTGGTAGTTTTTACACTACCCCGGTAGGCAGCTGAAAGGCACCACAAAACTTGTTCTACCTGCTTTCTGGGCTGAGATGGGGAATCGCTGAATTTTGGACTCGGCTGCTGACAAAATGTTCCAACACACCCCATGCACACCTCCACCGGGGAAGGTGCCAGAAACGAGTTCTGTTGGTAGTTTTTACACTACCCCGGTAGGCAGCTGAAAGGCACCACAAAACTTGTTCTACCTGCTTTCTGGGCTGAGATGGGGAATCGCTGAATTTTGGACTCGGCTGGTGACAAAATGTTCCAAACACACCCCATGCACAACTCCACCGGGGAAGGTGCCAGAAAGGAGTTCTGTTGGTAGTTTTTACACTACCCCGGTAGGCAGCTGAAAGGCACCACAAAACTTGTTGTACCTGCTTTCTGGGCTGAGATGGGGAATCGCTGAATTTTGGACTCGGCTGGTGACAAAATGTTCCAAACACACCCCATGCACACCTCCACCGGGGAAGGTGCCAGAAACGAGTTCTGTTGGTAGTTTTTACACTACCCCGGTAGGCAAGAGAAAGGCACCACAAAACTTGTTCTACCTGCTTTCTGGGCTGAGATGGGGAACAGCTGAGTTTTGGACTCGGCTGGTGACAAAATGTTCCAAACACACCCCATGCACACCTCCACCGGGGAAGGTGCCAGAAAGGAGTTCTGTTGGTAGTTTTTGCACTACCCCGGTAGGCAGCTGAAAGGCACCACAAAACTTGTTCTACCTGCTTTCTGGGCTGAGATGGGGAATCGCTGAATTTTGGACTCGGCTGGTGACAAAATGTTCCAAACACACCCCATGCACAACTCCACCGGGGAAGGTGCCAGAAAGGAGTTCTGTTGGTAGTTTTTTACACTACCCCGGTAGGCAGCTGAAAGGCACCACAAAACTTGTTCTACCTGCTTTCTGGGCTGAGATGGGGAATCGCTGAATTTTGGAGTCGGCTGGTGACAAAATGTTCCAAACACACCCCATGCACAACTCCACCGGGGAAGGTGCCAGAAAGGAGTTCTGTTGGTAGTTTTTACACTACCCCGGTAGGCAGCTGAAAGGCACCACAAAACTTGTTGTACCTGCTTTCTGGGCTGAGATGGGGAATCGCTGAATTTTGGACTCGGCTGGTGACAAAATGTTCCAAACACACCCCATGCACACCTCCACCGGGGAAGGTGCCAGAAACGAGTTCTGTTGGTAGGTTTTACACTACCCCGGTAGGCAAGAGAAAGGCACCACAAAACTTGTTCTACCTGCTTTCTGGGCTGAGATGGGGAACGGGCTGAATTTTGGACTCGGCTGGTAACAAAATGTTCCAAACACACCCCATGCACAACTCCACCGGGGAAGGTGCCAGAAACGAGTTCTGTTGGTAGTTTTTACACTACCCCGGTAGGCAGCTGAAAGGCACCACAAAACTTGTTCTACCTGCTTTCTGGGCTGAGATGGGGAATCGCTGAATTTTGGACTCGGCTGGTGACAAAATGTTCCAAACACACCCCATGCACAACTCCACCGGGGAAGGTGCCAGAAACGAGTTCTGTTGGTAGTTTTTACACTACCCCGGTAGGCAGCTGAAAGGCACCACAAAACTTGTTCTACCTGCTTTCTGGGCTGAGATGGGGAATCGCTGAATTTTGGACTCGGCTGCTGACAAAATGTTCCAAACACACCCCATGCACAACTCCACCGGGGAAGGTGCCAGAAACGAGTTCTGTTGGTAGTTTTTACACTACCCCGGTAGGCAGCTGAAAGGCACCATAATACCGGTTCTACCTGCTTTCTGGGCTGAGATGGGGAATCGCTGAATTTTGGACTCGGCTGCTGACAAAATGTTCCAAACACACCCCATGCACACCTCCACCGGGGAAGGTGCCAGAAACGATTTCTGTTGGTAGTTTTTTACACTACCCCGGTAGGCAGCTGAAAGGCACCACAAAACTTGTTCTACCTGCTTTCTGGGCTGAGATGGGGAATCGCTGAATTTTGGAGTCGGCTGGTGACAAAATGTTCCCAAACACACCCCATGCACAACTCCACCGGGGAAGGTGCCAGAAACGATTTCTGTTGGTAGTTTTTTACACTACCCCGGTAGGCAGCTGAAAGGCACCACAAAACTTGTTCTACCTGCTTTCTGGGCTGAGATGGGGAATCGCTGAATTTTGGACTCGGCTGGTGACAAAATGTTCCAAACACACCCCATGCACAACTCCACCGGGGAAGGTGCCAGAAACGAGTTCTGTTGGTAGTTTTTACACTACCCCGGTAGGCAGCTGAAAGGCACCACAAACTTGTTCTACCTGCTTACTGGGCTGAGATGGGGAATCGCTGAATTTTGGACTCGGCTGGTGACAAAATGTTCCAAACACACCCCATGCACACCTCCACCGGGGAAGGTGCCAGAAAGGAGTTCTGTTGGTAGTTTTTACACTACCCCGGTAGGCAGCTGAAAGGCACCATAAAACCGGTTCTACCTGCTTTCTGGGCTGAGATGGGGAATCGCTGAATTTTGGACTCGGCTGCTGACAAAATGTTCCAAACACACCCCATGCACACCTCCACCGGGGAAGGTGCCAGAAACGAGTTCTGTTGGTAGTTTTTACACTACCCCGGTAGGCAGCTGAAAGGCACCACAAAACTTGTTCTACCTGCTTTCTGGGCTGAGATGGGGAATCGCTGAATTTTGGACTCGGCTGGTGACAAAATGTTCCAAACACACCCCATGCACACCTCCACGGGGAAGGTGCCAGAAACGAGTTCTGTTGGTAGTTTTTACACTACCCCGGTAGGCAAGAGAAAGGCACCACAAAACTTGTTCTACCTGCTTTCTGGGCTGAGATGGGGAATCGCTGAATTTTGGACTCGGCCGGTGACAAAATGTTCCAAACACACCCCATGCACAACTCCACCGGGGAAGGTGCCAGAAAGGAGTTCTGTTGGTAGTTTTTACACTACCCCGGTAGGCAGCTGAAAGGCACCACAAAACTTGTTGTACCTGCTTTCTGGGCTGAGATGGGGAATCGCTGAATTTTGGACTCGGCTGGTGACAAAATGTTCCAAACACACCCCATGCACACCTCCACCGGGGAAGGTGCCAGAAACGAGTTCTGTTGGTAGTTTTTACACTACCCCGGTAGGCAAGAGAAAGGCACCACAAAACTTGTTCTACCTGCTTTCTGGGCTGAGATGGGGAACAGCTGAGTTTTGGACTCGGCTGGTGACAAAATGTTCCAAACACACCCATGCACAACTCCACCGGGGAAGGTGCCAGAAAGGAGTTCTGTTGGTAGTTTTTGCACTACCCCGGTAGGCAGCTGAAAGGCACCACAGAACTTGTTCTACCTGCTTTCTGGGCTGAGATGGGGAATCGCTGAATTTTGGACTCGGCTGGTGACAAAATGTTCCAAACACACCCCATGCACAACTCCACCGGGGAAGGTGCCAGAAAGGAGTTCTGTTGGTAGTTTTTACACTACCCCGGTAGGCAGCTGAAAGGCACCACAAAACTTGTTCTACCTGCTTTCTGGGCTGAGATGGGGAATCGCTGAATTTTGGACTCGGCTGGTGACAAAATGTTCCAAACACACCCCATGCACAACTCCACCGGGGAAGGTGCCAGAAACGAGTTCTGTTGGTAGTTTTTACACTACCCCGGTAGGCAGCTGAAAGGCACCACAAAACTTGTTGTACCTGCTTTCTGGGCTGAGATGGGGAATCGCTGAATTTTGGACTCGGCTGGTGACAAAATGTTCCAAACACACCCCATGCACACCTCCACCGGGGAAGGTGCCAGAAACGAGTTCTGTTGGTAGTTTTTACACTACCCCGGTAGGCAAGAGAAAGGCACCACAAAACTTGTTCTACCTGCTTTCTGGGCTGAGATGGGGAACGGCTGAATTTTGGACTCGGCTGGTAACAAAATGTTCCAAACACACCCCATGCACAACTCCACCGGGGAAGGTGCCAGAAACGAGTTCTGTTGGTAGTTTTTTACACTACCCCGGTAGGCAGCTGAAAGGCACCACAAACTTGTTCTACCTGCTTTCTGGGCTGAGATGGGGAATCGCTGAATTTTGGACTCGGCTGGTGACAAAATGTTCCAAACACACCCCATGCACACCTCCACCGGGGAAGGTGCCAGAAACGAGTTCTGTTGGTAGTTTTTACACTACCCCGGTAGGCAGCTGAAAGGCACCACAAAACTTGTTCTACCTGCTTTCTGGGCTGAGATGGGGAATCGCTGAATTTTGGACTCGGCTGCTGACAAAATGTTCCAAACACACCCCATGCACAACTCCACCGGGGAAGGTGCCAGAAACGAGTTCTGTTGGTAGTTTTTACACTACCCCGGTAGGCAGCTGAAAGGCACCATAAAACCGGTTCTACCTGCTTTCTGGGCTGAGATGGGGAATCGCTGAATTTTGGACTCGGCTGCTGACAAAATGTTCCAAACACACCCCATGCACACCTCCACCGGGGAAGGTGCCAGAAACGATTTCTGTTGGTAGTTTTTACACTACCCCGGTAGGCAGCTGAAAGGCACCACAAAACTTGTTCTACCTGCTTTCTGGGCTGAGATGGGGAATCGCTGAATTTTGGAGTCGGCTGGTGACAAAATGTTCCAAACACACCCCATGCACAACTCCACCGGGGAAGGTGCCAGAAACGATTTCTGTTGGTAGTTTTTACACTACCCCGGTAGGCAGCTGAAAGGCACCACAAAACTTGTTCTACCTGCTTTCTGGGCTGAGATGGGGAATCGCTGAATTTTGGACTCGGCTGGTGACAAAATGTTCCAAACACACCCCATGCACACCTCCACCGGGGAAGGTGCCAGAAACGAGTTCTGTTGGTAGTTTTTACACTACCCCGGTAGGCAGCTGAAAGGCACCACAAAACTTGTTCTACCTGCTTTCTGGGCTGAGATGGGGAATCGCTGAATTTTGGACTCGGCTGGTGACAAAATGTTCCAAACACACCCCATGCACACCTCCACCGGGGAAGGTGCCAGAAAGGAGTTCTGTTGGTAGTTTTTACACTACCCCGGTAGGCAGCTGAAAGGCACCATAAAACCGGTTCTACCTGCTTTCTGGGCTGAGATGGGGAATCGCTGAATTTTGGACTCGGCTGCTGACAAAATGTTCCAAACACACCCCATGCACACCTCCACCGGGGAAGGTGCCAGAAACGAGTTCTGTTGGTAGTTTTTACACTACCCCGGTAGGCAGCTGAAAGGCACCACAAAACTTGTTCTACCTGCTTTCTGGGCTGAGATGGGGAATCGCTGAATTTTGGACTCGGCTGGTGACAAAATGTTCCAAACACACCCCATGCACACCTCCACCGGGGAAGGTGCCAGAAACGAGTTCTGTTGGTAGTTTTTACACTACCCCGGTAGGCAAGAGAAAGGCACCACAAAACTTGTTGTACCTGCTTTCTGGGCTGAGATGGGGAACGGCTGAATTTTGGACTCGGCTGGTAACAAAATGTTCCAAACACACCCCATGCACAACTCCACCGGGGAAGGTGCCAGAAATGAGTTCTGTTGGTAGTTTTTACACTACCCCGGTAGGCAGCTGAAAGGCACCACAAAACTTGTTCTACCTGCTTTCTGGGCTGAGATGGGGAATCGCTGAATTTTGGACTCGGCTGGTGACAAAATGTTCCAAACACACCCCATGCACACCTCCACCGGGGAAGGTGCCAGAAACGAGTTCTCTTGGTAGTTTTTACACTACCCCGGTAGGCAGCTGAAAGGCACCACAAAACTTGTTCTACCTGCTTTCTGGGCTGAGATGGGGTATCGCTGAATTTGGACTCGGCTGGTGACAAAATGTTCCAAACACACCCCATGCACACCTCCACCGGGGAAGGTGCCAGAAACGAGTTCTGTTGGTAGTTTTTACACTACCCCGGTAGGCAGCTGAAAGGCACCACAAAACTTGTTCTACCTGCTTTCTGGGCTGAGATGGGGAATCGCTGAATTTTGGACTCGGCTGCTGACAAAATGTTCCAAACACACCCCATGCACACCTCCACCGGGGAAGGTGCCAGAAACGAGTTCTGTTGGTAGTTTTTACACTACCCCGGTAGGCAGCTGAAAGGCACCACAAAACTTGTTCTACCTGCTTTCTGGGCTGAGATGGGGAATCGCTGAATTTTGGACTCGGCTGGTGACAAAATGTTCCAAACACACCCCATGCACACCTCCACCGGGGAAGGTGCCAGAAACGAGTTCTGTTGGTAGTTTTTACACTACCCCGGTAGGCAGCTGAAAGGCACCACAAAACTTGTTCTACCTGCTTTCTGGGCTGAGATGGGGAACGGCTGAATTTTGGACTCGACTGGTGACAAAATGTTCCAAATACACCCCATGCACACCTCCACCGGGGAAGGTGCCAGAAACGAGTTCCGTTGGTAGTTTTTACACTACCCCGGTAGGCAGCTGAAAGGCACCACAAAACTTGTTCTACCTGCTTTCTGGGCTGAGATGGGGAATCGCTGAATTTTGGAGTCGGCTGGTGACAAAATGTTCCAAACACACCCCATGCACAACTCCACCGGGGAAGGTGCCAGAAAGGAGTTCTGTTGGTAGTTTTTACACTACCCCGGTAGGCAGCTGAAAGGCACCACAAAACCGGTTCTACCTGCTTTCTGGGCTGAGATGGGGAATCGCTGAATTTTGGACTCGGCTGGTGACAAAATGTTCCAAACACACCCCATGCACACCTCCACCGGGGAAGGTGCCAGAAACGATTTCTGTTGGTAGTTTTTACACTACCCCGGTAGGCAGC